>NW_023330709.1:0-66747 GCF_011100685.1 Canis lupus familiaris | reverse complement strand
GGGTGACGCGCAGTTAGGATCAGAGTCACCAGTTCCAGGTGAGGCCAAGAAAGAGTCCACAGCAATCAGGTCCAGGTGGCGAACAATGTCACCAGGACTGGATGACGCCCAGATGGGACCAGAAACACCAGGCCCAGGTGATTCCCTGTGGTGACCAGAGTTACCAGTTCCGGGCGAGGACCAAGTAAGGAACAGATTCACCCGGTCCAAGTGAGGCCCACATGGGGACCTGTGTCACCAGGCATGGGAGAGGCACAGGTGACAACCCCACTCACCAGGTCCAGGTGATGCCAACCTGCAGGCCATGCAGAGGAACCATGTCCCATGATGCCCAGGTAGGGACTAGAGTTACCAGGTCTAGGTGATGCCAACCTGCAGGCCATGTGTGGAAACATGTCCCGATGATGCCCAGGTAGGGACCAGAGTTACAAGGTCCAGGTGAGGCCAACCTGCAGGCCATGCAGTGGAACCATAACCCTATGATGCCCAGGTAGGGACCAGATTCACCAGGTCCAAATGAGGCCAAGATGTCATATTCACTAGGTCCAGGTGAGGCCCAGTTGAGGACCAGAGTCACCATATCTGATTGAGGCCAGAGGGGTACCGAATCCCTGGTCCAAGTGACATCCAGATGGGGACCAGAGTCACCAGGTCAGGGTGAGGACCAGAGAGGTTCCAGAGTCATCATATCCAGGTGAGGCTCAGGTATAGAACAGAGTACCAGGTACCATGATTCCCAGGTGAGGACCAGAGTCACCAGGTCTGGGTGACGCGCAGATAGGATCAGAGTCACCAGTTCCAGGTGAGGCCAAGAAAGAGTCCACAGCAATCAGGTCGGTGGGGAACAAAGCCACCAGGACTGGGTGAGGCCCAGATGGGGACCAGATTCACCATGTCCAGGTGAGGCCCAGGTGGTGACCAGAGTCCCCGGGTCTGGGAAGGACCAGGTAAGGACCAGATTCACCAGGTCCAAGAGGCCCACGTGGGACAGAGTCCCAGGAATGGGAGGGCCTGGAGGCAACCCCACTCACCAGGTCCAGGTGAGGCCAGCCTGCAGGCCAGAGTCACCAGATCCAGTGAGGCCCTAGTGGGGACCGGAGTCACCAGGTAAATGTGAGTCTACAAAAACCACAGTCACCAGGTCCAGTGTGGTTCATGTGGGAACGAGAGTCACCAGGTCCAGGTGAGACCCAGGTGGGACACAGTCACCAGGTCCAGATTGAGGCCTAGGTGGGGGGACCAGAGTCATCAGGACCAGTTGAGGCCAAAGTGTGGAGCAAAGTTATCATGTCCAGGTGAGGCCCAGGTGGGGAACAGAGTAACCATGTCCCATTGAGCCAGGTGGGAAAAGAGTCACAAGTCCAGACGAGGCCTAAGTGAGGTGTAGATTCACCAGGTCCTGTTTAGGCCCAGTTGAGGACCAGTCCCCAGCTCCGGGTGAGTCCCAGAGGTCAACCAGAGTCACCCGGTTCTGGTGATATCCAGGTGGGGACCAGAGTCACACGTCAGGGTGAGGCCCAAGGGGACAGAATCACTAGGTCCAGGTGAGGCCCGATGTGGAACTGAGAAACCAGGTCCCATGATGCCCATATGAGGACCTGAGTCACCAGGTCCAGGTGAGTCCCTGTGGGAACCAGTCACCTCGTCCAGGTGAGGCCCGGTGGACCACACTCACAGGTCCAGGTGAGGCCAGTATATAAGAGAGTATCCAGGTCCCAATGATGCCCAGTAAGGACAGAGAACAGTCCAGGAGAGGCCCAAATATGGATCAGAGTCATTGTGTTCCAGGTGAGGCCAGATGGAGACCACAGGAACCAGGTCCAGGAGAGCCCTTATGGGAACCAGAGCCACCAGATCCAGGTGAGGTCCAGGTGGGACCACAGTCACAAGGTCCAGGTGAGGCGCAGGTGGCAACAGGATTCACCAAGTCCAGGTGAGGCCCAGGTGGCGACCAGTCACCAGATCCAGGTGCGGACCAGCTAAGGACCAGAATCACCAGGCCCAGGTGAAGCCCAAGGGTGACCAGTCACCAGGTAAGGGTGAGGCCAGAGGGGAACAGTAACCAGTTTAGTTTGAGGCCCAGAATGGGACCAAGGACTGGTGAAAGAGCCCAGGAGTGGATAGAGTATCCAGTTCCGAATGATGCCTGGGTGAGGACCAGAGTCACTAGGGCCATGCAGGCCTAGATGGGGAACAGAATCACTAGGTCCTGGAGGCATAGAATAAGACCACAGTCACCAGTATCAGGTGAGCCCCTTGTGCGAACCAGAGCCACTCTATCCAGCTGAGTCCCAGGTCCATGTGAAGCCCACGTGAGGACCGGATTCATCAGGTCTAATTGAGGCATAGCTGGGGACAAGAGTCACCAGGTCTGTGTGCGGCCTAGGTGGGGAAGATCAGCAGTTCTGAGTTAGGTCCAAGTGGGGACGAGAGACACCAGGTCCAGGTGAGGCCAAAGTGAGGACCAGAGTCACCAGATCCAGGTGAGGTCCATGTTGGAAAGAGAGTCACCAGGTCCAGGAGAGGTCCAGGTTGGGACCAGAGTCACTAGATCCAGGTGAAGTCCAGGTGGGGACCAGAGTCACCAGATCGAGGTGAAGCCCAGGTGGGGACCAGAGTCACTAGGTCCAGATGAGGCCCAGGTGAGGACAAAGTTACCAGGTACACGTGAGGAGCCGGTGGAGATCAGAGGCAACAGGTCCATGTGAGTCCGGCTTGGGGACCATGGTCAACAGGTCCACTTGAGACCCAGGTGTGGAACACAGTAAGCAGGTCCAGGTGAGTCCCCGTGGTGACAAGAGTCACCACGTCCAGGTGAGGCCCAGGGGGACCAGGATCACCAGGTACAGGGGAGGCCCTTGAAAGAACCAGAGTCAACAGTTCGAGGTCAGGCGCAGGTGGCAACCAGGTAAGCAAGTCCAAGTCAGGCCAAAGTGGGGTTCACAGTCACTAGGGCACGGTGACCAAGAGGGGGACCAGAGTCACCTGTCCAGGTGAGGTCCAGTTGTGGAACACAGTCACTAGTTCCCAAATTTGCCCAGTTGAGGACCATGTCAACAGGCCAGTTGAGGCCCAGATGGGGACCGGAGTCCCGAAATCCAGGTGAAGCACCAGGTGGGACCACAGTCACCAGATCCAGGTAGTCTCAGTGCAGACGAGAATCACCAGTCCAGGTGTGGTGCAGGTGGCAACCAAACTCACTAGGTCCCTGTGAGGCACTGGTGGGAACAGAGTCACGAGGTACATGAAGAGCTAGAAACACATTGGATCCCTGGGTGGCGCAGCGGTTTGGCGCCTGCCTTTGGCCCAGGGCGTGATCCTGGAGACCAGGGATCGAATCCAAAGTCGGCTCCCCCGGTGCATGGAGCCTGCTTCTCCCTTTGCCTGTGTCACTGCCTCTCTCTCTCTCTTGACTATCATAAATAAATAAAAATTAAAAAAAAGAAGCTAGAAACACTGCGGCCAACAGGTCCACAGTGAATCCATGTGGGAACGAGGATCACCAGTTACAGGTGAGGACCAGGTGGGGATCTCGACTCACCATGTCCAGGTGAGACCCAGGTGGGAACCAGTGTCACCATGTCCAGGTGTGGCCCAGGTAAAGACCAGAGTTAATAGGTCCGGCTGGGTCACTGTTATGTGAACAGTGTAACCATATCCTAATGCTACCCTAGCCGGTGGGAAGCAGAGGCCACCAGGTCCTTGTGAGGCCCAAATGGACAAGAGACATGAGAGCCAGGTGAGTTCCCGATGGGAACCACAGTCACCAGTGTCAGTGTAGGCCATGCTTAGGATCAGAGTCACCAGTTACAGGTGAGAGCCAGGTGGAGCCAGAGTACCTTGGTACAGAGGAGGCCAAAGTCAGGACCAGAGTTACCAGGATCAGGTCACTCCAAGTGGGAATAGGAGTAACGATTGTCCCGATGATGCCCAGGTAGAACCAGAGTGACCAGGTCCAGATGTGGCGCAGGTAGGGAGCATGTTCACTAGGTCCCGTTGACGCCCAGTTGAGGTCAGAGCACCAGGTCTAGTTGAGGCCTAGAGGAAGTAACCAGATTCACCTGGTCGGTGACATCCAGATGGGACCAGAGTCCCCATGTCAGGCTGAGGCCCAGAGGGGATCCAGAGTCATCATATCCAGGTGAGGCTCAGGTGTGGAACAGAGTATCCAGGTCATAATGGTCCACAGGTGAGGACCAGAGTCACGAGATCTTGGTGAGGCCCAGTATAGGATCAGAGTCACCAGTTCCAGGTGAGGCCAAGAAGGAGTCCACAAGCAATCAGGTCCAGGTGGGGAAGAAAGTCAACAGGACTGGGTGAGGGCACAGATGGGGACCAGATTCACCAGGACCAGGTGATTCCCAGGTGGTGGACCAGAGTTACCAGTTCCGGGTGGACCACCAGGTAAGTACCAGATTCATCAGGTCCAAGTGAGGCCCACGTGGGGACCTGTGTCACTAGGCATGGGTGAGGCCCAGGTGACAAACCCACTCACCAGGTCCAGGTGATGCCAACCTCCAGGCCATGCAGAAACCAGGTCCCAATGATGCCCAGGTAGGGACGATAGTTACCAGGTCCAGGTGAGGCCAACCTACAGGCCATGCAGTGGAACCATGTCCCGATGATGCCCAGGTAGGGACCAGAGTTACCAGGTCCAGGTGAGGCCAATCTGCAAGTCATGCAGTGGAACCATGTACCGATGATGCCCAGGTAGGTACCAGAGTCACCAGGTCCAAATGACGCCCAGATGGAGCATATTCACTAGCTCCAGGTGAGGCCCAGTTGAGGACTAGAGTCACCAGACCTGGTTGAGGCCCAGAGGAGTACCAGACTCCCCTGGTCCAGGTGACTTCCATATGGGGACCAGAGTCACCAGGTCAGGTTGATGCCCAGAGAGGTTCCAGAGTCATGATGTCCAGGTGAGGCTCAGGTGTGGAACAGAGTCACCAGGTACCAATGATGCCCAGGTGAGGACCAGAGTCACCAGGTCTAGGTGACGCGCAGATAGGATCAGAGTCACCCGTTTCAGGTGAGGCCAAGAAAGAGTCCACAGCAATCAGGTCCAGGTGGGGAACAAAGTCACCAGGACTGGGTATGGCCCAGATGGGGACCAGATTCACCAGGTCCCGGTGAGGCCCTGGTGGGGACCAGAGTCAAGAGGTACATGAGAAGCTCAAAACACTGCAGCCACCAGTTCCACATGAGTCCATGTGGGAACGAGAATCACCAGTTACACGTGAGGACCAGGTGGGGATCCGACTCACCATGTCCAGGTGAGACCCAGGTGGGAACCAGTGTCACCATGTCCAGGTGTGGCCCAGGTGAAGACCAGAGCTAATAGGTCCGGCTGCGTCACTGTTAGTGAACAGTGTAACCATATCCTGATGGTACCCATGTGGGTACCAGAGTCACCAGGTCCTGGTAAGCCCAATGGGACCGGAGACATGAGGTCCAGGTGAGGTCCTGATGGGAAGCACAGTCACCAGGTCAGATGAGGCCATGCGTAGGATCAGAGTCACCAGTTACAGGTCAGGCCCAGGTGGAGCCAGAGTTACCTGGTACAGAAGAGTCCAAAGAGAGGACCAGAGTTACCAGGATCAGGTCATTCCCAGTGTGGAATAGAGTAACCATGTCCCGATGATGCCCAGGTAGGGACCAGAGTCACCAGGTCAAGATGAGGCCCAGATGGAGCATATCCACCTGGTCCAGGTGAGGCCCAGTTGAGGACGAGAGTCACCAGATCTGGTTGAGTCCTAGAGGGGTACAAGAATCACCAGGTCCAGGTGACATCGAGATGGGGACCAGGGTCACCAGGTCAGGGTGAGGCCTAGAGAGGTTCCAGTGTCATCATGTCCAGGTGAGGCTCAGGTGTGGATCAGAGTCTCCATGTACCAATGATGGCTAGGTGAGGACCAGAGTCACCAGGTCTGGGTGACACTCAGATACGATCAGAGTCACCCGTTTCAGGTGAGGCCAAGAAAGAGTCCACAGCAATCAGGTCCCGGTGGGGAAAAAAGTCACCAGGACTGGGTGAGGCACAGATGGGGACCAGATTCACCAGGTCCAAGTGAGAACCAGGTGGTGACCAGAGTCCCCGGGCCTGGGAAAGGACCAGGTAAGAACAAGATTCACCAGGTCCAAGAGGCCCACGTGGAGACCTGAGTCACCAGGTATGGGTGAGGCCCAGGTGTCAACCCCACTCACCAGGTCCAGGCGAGCCCAACCTGCAGGCCAGAGTCACCAGATCCAGGTGAGGCCCTAGTGGGTACCGGAGTCACCACGAAAATGTGAGTCTACAAGTACACCACAGTCACCAGGTCCAGGTTTAGTTTATGTGGGAACGAGAGTCACCAGGTCCAGGTGAGACCCAGGTGGGGACCACAGTCACCAGGTCCAGATTGAGGCCTAGGTGGGGGAACCAGCGTCATCAGGACCAGTTGAGGCCAAAGTGTGGAGCAAAGTTATCATGTCCAGGTGAGCCCCAGGTGGGGAACAGAGAAATCATGTCCCATTGATGCCAGGTGGGAAAAGAGTCACAAGGTACAGATGAGGCCTAAGTGAGGAGTAGATTCACCAGGTCCTGTTGAGGCCCAGTTGAGGAGCAGTGTCCCCAGCTCCGGGTGAGTCCCAGAGGAGGACCAGAGTCACCCGGTTCTGGTGATATCCAGGTGGGGACCAGAGTCACCACGTCAGAGAGAAGCCCAGAGGGGGACGAGAATCACTAGGTCGAGGTGAGACCCCGATGAGGAACTGAGAAACCAGGTCCCATGATGCCCATATGAGGACCTGAGTCACAAGGTCCAGGTGAGGCCAAACTGAGGACCAGTGTCACCAGATCCAGGTGAGGTGCATGTTGGAAAGAGAGTCACCAGGTCCAGGAGCGGTCCAGGTGGGGACCAGAGTCACCAGATGCAGGTCAAGACCCGGTGGGGACCAGTCACCAGATCGAGGTGAAGCCCAGGCGGGGAGCAGAGTCACTAGGTCCAGATGAGGCCCAGGTGAGGACCAGAGTTACCAGGTACACGTGAGGCACCGTTGGGGATCAGAGGCAACAGGTCCATGTGAGGCCAGCTTGGGGACCATGGTCAACAGGTCTACTGAGGCCCAGGTGTGGAACACAGTAAGCAGGTCCAGGTGAGTCCCCATGGTGACAAGAGTCACCACGTCCAGGTGAGGCCCAGGTTCGGACCAGGATCACCAGGTACAGGGGAGGCCCTTGAAAGAACCAGAGTCAACAATTCGAGTTCAGGCGCAGGTTTCAACTTGGGTCAGCAGGTCTAAGTCAGGGGAAAGTGGGGTTCACAGTCACTAGGGAATGGTGAGACCCAGAGGGGCACCAGAGTCACGTGGTCCAGGTGAGGTCCAGTTGTGGAACACAGTCACAGGTCCCAATTTTGCCCAGTTGAGGACCATGGTCAACAGGGCCTGGTGAGCCTCACATGGGGACGAGAGTCCCCAAATCCAGGTGAAGCCCAGGTGGGGACCACAGTCACCAGATCCAGGGTACTCTCAGGTGCAGACCAGAATCACCAGGTCCAGGTGCGGTGCAGGTGGCAACCACACTCACCAGGTCCCGGTGAGGCCCTGGTGGGGACCAGTGTCACAAGGTACATGACAAACTAGAAACACCGCAGACACAAGGTCCACATTATGTCCATGTGGCAACGAGAATCAACAGTTATAGGTTAGGACCAGGTGGGTATCTGACTCACCATTTCCAGGTGAGACCCAGGTGGGAACGAGTGTCACCATGTCCAGGTGTGGCCCAGGTGAAGACCAGAGTTAATAGGTCCGGCTGGGTCACTGTTAGTGAACAGTGTAACCATATCCTGATGCTACCCAGGTGTGTACCAGAGACACCAGGTCCTGGTGAGGCCCAGGTGGGACCAGAGACATGAGGTCCAGGTGAGGTCCCGATGGGAACCACAGTCACCAGGTCAGGAGGCCATGCTTTGGATCAGAGTCACCAGTTACAGGTGAGGCCCAGGTGGAGCCAGAGTCACCTGGTACAAAGAGGCCAAAGTAAGGACCAGAGTTACCAGGATCAGGTCAGTCCCAGTGGGAAACAGAGTAACCATGTCCCGATGATGCCCAGGTAGACCCAGCGTCACCAGGTCCAGATGAGGCGCAGGTGGGGAGCATATTCACTAGGTCTCGGTGACACCCAGTTGAGGACCAGTGTCACCAGGTCTATTTGAGCCCTAGAGGGGTACCAGATTCACCTAGTCTAGGTGACATCCAGATGGGGACCAGAGTCACCATGTCAGGGTGAGGCCCAGAGGGGATCCAGAGTCATCATGTCCAGGTGAGGCTCAGTGTGGAACAGAGTATCCAGGTCATAATGGTCCACAGGTGAGGACCAGAGTCACCAGATCTGGGTGAGGCCCAGGTTGGATCAGAGTCACCACTTCCAGTTGAGGCCAAGAAGGTGTCCACAGCAATCAGATCCAGAGGGGAACAAAGTCACCAGGACTGGGTGAGGCCCAGATGGGGACCAGATTCACCAGGTCCAGGTGATTCCCAGGTGGTGATCAGGGTTACCAGGTGCGGGTGAGGACCAGGTAAGGACGAGATTCACCAGGTCATACTGGGCCCACGGGGACCTGTGTCACCATGTATGGGTGAGGCCCAGGTGCCAACCCCACTCACCAGGTCCAGGTGAGGCCAACCTGCAGGCCATGTAGAGGAACCATGTCCCGATGATGCCCAGGTAGGGACCAGAGTTACCAGGTCCAGGTGAGGCCAACCTGAAGGCCATGCAGCTGAACCATGTCCCGATGATGCCCAGGAAGTGACCAGAGTCACCAGATCCAAATGAGGCCCAGTTGGAGCATATTCACTAGGTCCAGGTGAGGCCCAGTTGAGGTCCAGAGTCACCAGATCTGGTTGAGTATTAGAGGGGTACAAGAATCACCTGGTCCAGTTGACATCCAGATGGGGACAAGAGTCACCAGGTCAGGGTGAGGCCCAGAGAGGTTCCAGAGTCATCATGTCCAGGTGAGGCTCAGGTGTGGAACAGAGTCACCAGGTACCAATGATGCCCAGGTGAGGACCAGAGTCACCAGGTCTTGGTGACGCTCAGATAGGATCAGAGTCACCAGTTCCAGGTGAGGCCAAGAGAGTCCACAGCAATCAGGTCCAGGTGGGGAACAAAGTCACCAGGACTGGGTGAGGCCCAGATGGGGACCAGATTCACCAGGTCCAGGTGAGGCGAGGTGGTGACCAGAGTCCCGGGTCTGGGAGAGGACCAGGTAAGGACAAGATTCACCAGGTCCAAGAGGCCCACGTGTGAAACTGAGTCACCAGGTATGGGTGATGCCCAGGTGGCAACCCCACTCACCAAGTCCAGGTGAGGCCAAGCTGCAGGCCAGAGTCACCAGATCCAGGTGAGGCCCTAGTGGGGACCGGAGTCACCAGGTAAATGTGAGTCTACAAGAAAACCACAGTCACCAGGTCCAGGTGTGGTTCATGTGGGAACGAGAGTCACCAGGTCCAGGTGAGACCCAGGTGGGGACCATAGTCACCAGGTCCAGATTGAGGCCTAGGTGGGGGAACAAATTGATCAGGACAAGTTGAGGCCAAAGTGTGGAGCAAAGTTGTCATGTCCAGGTGATGTCTAGGTGGGGAACAGAGTAACCATGTCCTATTGATGCCAGGTGGGAAAAGAGTCACAAGGTACAGATGAGGCCTAAGTGAAGACTAGATTCACCAGGTCCTGTGGAGGCCCAGTTGAGCACCAGTGTCCCCAGCTCCGGGTGAGTCCCAGAGGGGGACCACAGTCACCCGGTTCTGGTGATATCCAGGTGGGGATAAGACTCACTACGTCAGGGTGAGGCCCAGAGGGGGACGAGAATCACTAGTTTCAGGTGAGGCCCCGATGTGGAACTGAGTAAAAAGGTCCCATAATGCCCAAATGATGACCTGAGTCACCAGGTACAGGTGAGGCCAAACTGAGGACCAGAGTCACCAGATCCAGATGAAGCCAAGGTGGGGACCACAATAACTAGGTCCAGATGAGGCCCAAGTGAGGACCAGTTTACCAGGTACACGTGAAGCCCCGGTGGGAATCAGAGGCAACAGGTCCATATGAGGCCGGCTTCGGTACCATGGTCAACAGGTCTACTTGATGCCCAGGTGTGGAACACAGTAACCAGGTCCAGGTGAGTCACCGGTGGTGACAAGAGTCACCACGTCCAGGTGAGTCACAGGGGGGGACCAGGATCACCATGTACAGGGGAAGCCCTTGAATGAACCAGTCAACAGTTCAGGTCAGGCGCAGGTGTCAACCAGGGTCAGCAGGTCCAAGTCAGGCCAAAGTGGGGTTCACAGTCACTAGGGCACGGTGAGACCCAGAGGGGGACCAGAGTCACCTGGTCCAAGTGAGGTCCAGGGGTGGAACACAGTCACCGGGTCCCAATTTTGCCAGTTGAGGACCATGGTTGACAAGGCCAGGTGAGGCCCAGATTGGGGATCTTCAATCTGGATCAGAGTCACCATTCCTGTTGAGGCTAAGAAGGAGTCCACAGCAATCAGGTCCAGATTGACGCCTAGGTCGGGTGACCAGAGTCATCAGGACCAGTTGAGGCCAAAGTGTGGAGCAAAGTTCTCATGTCCAGGTGAGGCCCAGGTGGGGAACAGACTAATCATGTCCCATTGATGCCAGGTGGGAAAAGAGTCACAAGGTCCAGACGAGGCCTAAGTGAGGAGTAGATTCACCAGGTCGTGTTGAGGCCCAGTTGAGGACCAGTGTCCCCAGCTCCGGGTGAGTCCCAGAGGGGGACCAGCGTCACCCGGTTCTGGTGATATCCAGGTGGGGACCAGAGTCACCACGTCAGGGTGAGGACCATAATGGGACGAGAATCACTAGGTCCAGGTGAGGCCCCGATGTGGAACTGAGAAACCAGGTCCCATGATGCCCATATGAGGACCTGAGTCACCAGGTCCAGGTGAGGTCCTTGTGGGAACCAGTCACCTCGTCCAGGTGAGGCCCAGGTGGGACCACAGTCACCAGGTCAAGGTTTGGCCCAGGTATTAAGAGAGTATCCAGGTCCCAATGATGCCCAGGTAAGGACCAGAGTCAACAGGTCCAGGAGAGGCCCAAATATGGATCACAGTCATTGTGTTCCAGGTGAGGCCAGATGGAGACCACAGGAACCAGGTCCAGGAGAGCCCCATGTGGGAACCAGAGCCACCAGATCCAATTGAGGTCCAGGTGGGACCACAGTCACAAGGTCCAGGTGAGGCGCAGGTGGCAAGAGGATTCACCAAGTCCGTGGGGTCCAGGTGACGACCAGTCACAGATCCAGGTGCGGACCAGCTAAGGACCAGATTCACCAGGCCCAAGTGAAGCCCAAGGGGTGACCAGAGTCACCAGGTAAGGGTGAGGCCAGAGCGGGAACCAGAGTAACCAGTTTAGTTTAAGGACCAGAATGGGACCAGAGGTCCCTGGACAAAGTGAGGCCAGTGTGAATAGAGTATCCAGGTACCAATGATGCTGGGTGAGGACAGAGTCACTAGGGCCATGCAGAGCCAGATGGGGAACAGAATCACTAGGTCCTGGTGAGGCATAGAATAAGACCACAGTCAACAGTATCAGGTGAGCCCCTTGTGGGAACCAGACACTCTATCCAGGTGAGTCCCAGGTCCATGTGAGGCCACGTGAGGACCAGATTCATCAGGTCGAATTGAGGCATAGCTGGGGACAAGAGTCACCAGGTCTGGATGCGGCCTAGGTGGGTCAAGATTCAGCAGTTCTGAGTTAGGTCAAAGTGGGCGAGAGACACCAGGTCCTGGTGAGGCCAATGGGACCAGAGTCACCAGATCCAGGTGAGTCCAGGTGGGGACCCGAGTCACCAGATCCAGGTGAAGCCAGGTGGGGACCAGAGTCCTAGGTCCAGATGAGGCCCAGGTGAGGACCAGAGTTACCAGGTACACGTGAGGCCCCGGTGGGGATCAGAGGCAACAGGTCCATGTGAGGCCGGCTTGGGGACCATGGTCAACAGGTCTACTTGAGGCCCAGGTGTGGAACACAGTAAGCAGGTCCAGGTGAGTCCCCAGTGGTGACAAGGGTCACCACGTCCAGGTGAGGCCCAGTTCGGACCAGGATCACCAGGTACAGGGGAGCCCTTGAAAGAACCAAGTCAACAGTTCGAGGTCAGGCGCAGGTTTCAGCCAGGGTCAGCAGGTCCAAGTCAGGCCAAAGTGGGGTTCACAGTACTAGGGCATGGTGAGACCCAGAGGGCACCAGAGTCACGTGGTCCAGGTGAGGTTCAGTTGTGGAACACAGTCACCGCGTCCCAATTTTGCCCAGTTGAGGACCATGGTCAAAGGGCCAGGTGAGGCCGATGGGGACCGGTCCCCAAATCCAGGTGAAGCCCAGGTGGGGACACAGTCACCAGATCCAGGGTAGTCTCAGGTGCAGACCAGAATCAGCCCAGGCCAGTGAGGTGCAGTGGCAACCACACTCACCAGGTCCCGGTGAGGCCCTGGTGGGGACCAGAGTCACAGGTACATGACAAACTAGAAACACTGCAGCCACCAGGTCCACATGTTCCATGTGGGAACGAGAATCACCAGTTACAGGTTAGGACCAGGTGGGGATCTGACTCACACATTTCCAGGTGAGACCAGGTGGGAACGAGTGTCACCATGTCAGGTGTGGCCCAGGTGAAGACCAGAGTTATAGGTCCGGCTGGGTCACTGTTAGTTGACAGTGTAACCATATCCTGATGCTACCCAGGTGGGTACCAGAGACACCAGGTCCTGGTGAGGCCCAGGTGGGACCAGAGACATGAGGTCCAGGTGAGGTCCCGATGGGAACCACAGTCACCAGGTCAGGTGAGGGCCATGCTTAGGATCAGAGTCACCAGTTACAGGTGAGGCCCAGGTGGAGCCAGAGTCACCTGGTACAGAGAGGCCAAAGTCAGGACCAGAGTTACCAGGATCAGGTCAGTCCCAGTGGGGAACAGAGTAACCATGTTCCGATGATGCCCAGGTAGACCCAGTGTCACCAGGTCCAGATGAGGCGCAGGTGGGGAGCATATTCACTAGGTCTCGGTGACACCCAGTTGAGGACCAGTGTCACCAGGTCTATTTGAGCCCTAGAGGGGTACAGATTCACCTGGTCTAGGTGACATCCAGATGGGGACCAGAGTCACCATGTCAGGGTGAGGCCCAGAGGGATCCAGAGTCATCATGTCCAGGTGAGCCAGGTGTGGAACAGAGTATCCAGGTCATAATGCCCAGGTGAGGACCAGAGTCACCAGATCTGGGAGACCCAGTAGGATCAGATCACCAGTTCCTGTGAGGCCAAGAAAGTCCACAGCAATCAGGTCCAGGTGGGGAACAAAGTCACCAGGCTGGGTGAGGCCCAGATGGGGCCAGATTCACCAGGTCCAGGTGATTCCCAGGTGGTGACCAGGGTCCCCGGTCTGGGAGAGGACCAGGTAAGGACCAGATTCACCGGTCCAAGAGGCCCACGTGGGGACTGGTCACCAGTATGGGTGAGGCCCAGGTGGCAACCCACTCACCAGGTCCAGGTGAGGCCAGCTGCAGGCCAGAGTCACCAGATCCAGGTGAGGCCCTAGTGGGGACGGATTCACAGGTAAATGTGAGTCTACAAGATCCCACAGTCACCAGGTCCAGGTGTGGTTCATGTGGGAACGGAGTCACCAGGTCCAGCTGAGACCCAGTTGGGGACCACAGTCACCAGGTCCAGATTGAGGCCTAGGTGGGGGACGATTCATCAGGACAGTTGAGGCCAAAGTGTGAGCAAAGTTATCATGTCCAGGGCCAGTGGGAACAGAGTAACCATGTCCCATTGATGCCAGGTGGGAAAAGAGTCACAAGGTCCAGACGAGCCTAAGTGAGAGTAGATTCACCAGGTCCTGTTGACCCCAGTGAGGACCAGTGTCCCCAGCTCCGGGTGAGTCCAGAGGGGGACCAGAGTCACCCGGTTCTGGTGATCCAGGTGGGGACCAGAGTCACCACGTCAGGGTGAGGCCCAGAGGGACGAGAATCACTAGGTCCAGGTGAGGCCCCGATGTGGAACTGAAAACCTGGTCCCATGATGCCCATATGAGGACCTGAGTCACCAGGTCCAGTTGAGTCCCTGTGGGAACCAGTCACCCGTCCAGGTGAGGCCCAGGTGGGACCACAGTCACCAGGTCCAGGTGAGGCCCAGTATATAAGAGAGTATCCAGCTCCCAATGATTCCAGGTAAGGACCAGAGTCAACAGGTCCAGGAGAGGCCCAAATATGTATCAGAGTCATTGTGTTCAGGTGAGGCCAGATGGAGACCACAGGAACAGGTCCAGGAGAGCCCCATATGGGAACCAGAGCCACCAGATCCAGGTGAGATCCAGGTGGGACCACAGTCACAAGGTCCAGGAGAGGTCAGGTGGCAACAGGATTCACCAAGTCCAGGTGAGGCCCAGGTGGCGACCTCACCACATCCAGGTTCGGAGCAGCTAAGGACCAGATTCACAGGCACAAGTGAAGCCCAAGGGGTGTCCCCGAGTCACCAGGTCCGGAGAGGTCCAGGTGGTACCAGAGTCACCAGATACATGTGAAGTCCAGGTGGCGACCGGAGCCACCAGATCCAGGTGAAGCCCAGGTGGGGACCAGAGTCACTAGGCTCAGTGAGGCCAGGTTAGGACCAGAGTTTACAAGTTACACGTGAGGCCCCAGGTGGGGATCAGAGGCAACAGGTCCATGTGAGGCCGGCTTTGGGACCATGGTCAACAGGTCTATGAGGCCAGGTGTGGAACACAGTCAGCAGGTCCATGTGAGTCCCCAGTGGTGACAAGAATCACCACGTCCAGGTGAGGCCCGGTGTAGACCAGGATCACCAGTTACAGGGGAGGCCCTTGAAAGAACCAGATCAACAGTTCGAGGTTAGGCGCAGCTTCCAACCAGGGTCAGGCAGGTCGAAGTTCAGGCCAAAGTGGGTTTCACAGTCAACTAGGGCACGGTGAGACCACGAGGGGGGGAACCAGAGTCACGTGGTCCAGGTGAGGTCCAGTTGTGGAACACAGTCACCGAGTCCCGATTTTGCCCAGTTGAGGACCATGAGTCAACAGGGGCAGGTGAGCCCCAGATGGGGAGTCGAGTCCCCCAAATCCAGGTGAAGCCCAGGTGGGGACCATAGACACTAGATCCAGGGTAGTCTCAGGTGCACACCCAAATCACCAGGTGCAGGTGAGATTGCAGGTGGCAACCACACACACCAGATCCTGTGAGGCCCTGGTGGGGACCAGAGCACGAGGTACATTGAGAAGCTAGAAACACTGCAGCCACCAGGTCCACATGATGTCCCATGTGGGAACGAGAATCACCAGTTACAGGGGAGGACCAGGTGGGGATCCGACTCACCATGTCCAGGTGAGACCCAGGTGGGAACCAGTATCACCATGTCCAGGAGTGGCCCAGGTGAAGGCCAGAGTTAAAGGTCCCGCTGGGTCACTGTTACTGAACAGTGTAACCTTATCCTGATGCTACCCAGGTGGGTAGCAAAGACACCAGGTCCTGGTGAGGCCCAGTTGGGACCAGAGACATGAGGTCCAGGTGAGGTCCCGATGGGAACCACAGTCACCAGGTTGGTGAGGCCATGCTTAGGATCAGAGTCACCAGTTACAGGTGAGCACAGGTGGAGCCAGAGTCACTGGTACAGAAAATGACAAAGTCAGGAATAGTGTTACCAGGATCAGGTCACTCCCAGTGGGGAATAGAGTAATAATGACCCGATGATGCCCACGTAGAACCAGAGTCACCATGTCCAGATGAGGCGCAGGTGGGGAGCATATTCACTAGGTCTCGGTGAGGCCCAGTTGAGGACTAGAGTCACCAGGTTTTGGTTGAGGCCTAGAGGGGTGTACCAGATTCACCTGGTCTATGTGACATCCAGATGGGGACCAGAGTCTCCATGTCAGAGGGAGGCCCGAGAGTGGATCCAGAGTCATCATGTCCAGGTGAGGCTCGGGTGTGGAACAGAGTATCCAGGTCGTATTGATCCACCAGGTGAGTACCAGAGTCAGCAGATCTTGGGTGAGGCCCCAGTTAGGATCAGAGTCACCAGTTCCAGGTGAGGCCAAGAAGGCGTCCAAAGCAATCAGGTCCAGGTGGGGAACAAAGTCACCAGGACTGAGTGAGGACCAGGTAAGGACCAGATTCACCAGGCCCAGGTGATTCCCAGGTGGGGAACTGTGTTACCAGGTAAGGGTGAGGCCCAGGTGACAACCCCACTCACCAGGTCCAGGTGAGGCCAACCTGCAGGCCATGCAGAGGAAACATGTCCCGATGATGCCCAGGTAGGGACGAGTGATACCACGTCGAGCTGAGGCCAACCTGCAGGCCATGCAGTGGAACCATATCCCGATGATGCCCAGGTAGGGACCAGAGTTACCAGGCCCAAATGAGGCCCAGATGGAGCATATTCACTAGGTCCAGGTGAGGCCCAGTTGAGGACCAGAGTCACCAGATCTGGTTGAGTCCTAGAGGGGTACCAGAATCACCTGGTCCAGTGGACATCCAGATGGGTCCAGATTCACCATGTCAGGGAGAGGCCCAGAGAGGTTCCAGAGTCATCATGTCCAGGTGAGGCTCAGGTATGGAACAGAGTCACCAAGGTACCAAAGATGCCCAGGTGAGGACCAGAGTCACCAGGTCTGGGTGACGCGCACATAGGATCAGAGTCACCAGTACCAGGTGAGGCCAAGAAAGAGTCCACAGCAATCAGATCCAGGTGCGGAACCAAGTCACCAGGACCGGGTGAGGCCCAGATGGGGGACTAGATTGACCAGTCCAGGTGAGGCCCAGGTGGTGGACCAGAGTCCCCGGGGTCTGAGAGAAGACCAGGTAAGTAACAGATTCACCAGGTCCAAAGGGGCCACGTGGAGACCTGAGTCACCAGGTATGGGTGAGGCCCAGGTGGCAACCCCACTCACCAGGACAGTGAGGCCAACCTGCAGGCCAGAGTCACCATATCCAGGTAAGGCTCTAGTGGGGACCCGGAGTCACAGGTAATGTGAGTCTACAAGAACACCACAGTCAACAGGGCCAGGTGTGTTTCACAGTGGGAACGAGAGTCACCAGGTCCAGGTGAGACCCAGGTGGGGACCACAGTCACCAGGTCCAGATTGAGGCCTAGGTTGGGGGACCAGATTCATCAGGACCAGTTGCACGCCAAAGTGTGGAGCAAAGTTATCATATCCAGGTGAGGCCCAGGTGGGGAACAGAGTAACCATGTCCCATTGATGCCAGGTGGGAAAAGAGTCACAAGTTCCAGACGAGGCCTAAGTGAGGAGTAGATTCACCAGGTCCTGTTTAGGCTCAGTTGAGGACCAGTGTCCCCAGCACCGGAGTCCCAGAGGGGAGCAGAGTCACCCGGTTCTGGTGATATCCAGGGTGACCAGAGTCACCACGTCAGGGTGAGGCCCAGAGGGGACGAGAATCACTAGGTGATGACCCCGATGTGGAACTGAGAACCAGGTCGATGATGCCCATATGGGACCTGAGTCACCAGGTCCAGTGAGGTCCCTGTGGGAACCAGTCACCTCGTCCAGTTGAGGCCCAGTGGGACCACAGTCACCAGGTCCAGGTGAGGCCGAGGTATATAAGAGTATCCAGGTCCCAGTGATGCCCATTAAGGACCAGCGTCATCAGGTCCAGGAGAGGCCAAATATGGATCAGAGTCATTGTGTTCCAGGTGAGGCCAGATGAGACAACAGGACCAGATTCAGGAGAGCCCCATATGGAACCAGAGCAACCAGATCAGGTGAGGTCCAGGTGGGACCACAGTCACAAGGTCCAGGGAGGCGCAGGTGGCAACAGGATTCACCAAGTCCAGGTGAGACCCAGGTGGACCAGTCACCAGATCCAGTGCGGACCAGCTAAGGACCAGATTCACCAGGCCCAATTGAAGCCCAAGGGTGACCAGAGTCACCAGGTAAGGTGAGTCCCAGAGGGGAACCAGAGTAACCAGTTAGTTTGAGGCCCAGAATGGGACCAGAGGTCCCTGGTCAAAGTAGGCCCAGGTGTGGCATAGAGTATCCAGGTCCCAATGATGCCTGGTGAGGACCAGAGTCACTAGGGCCATGCAGGCCCAGATGGGGAACAGAATCACTAGGTCCTGTGAGGCATAGAATAAGACCACAATCACCAGTATCAGGTGAGCCCCTGTGGGAACCAGAGCCACTCTATCCAGCTGAGTAACAGGTCCATGTGAGCCCACGTAGGACCAGATTCATCAGGTCGAATTGAGGCATAGCGGACAAGAGTCACCATCTGGGTGCGGCTAGGTGGGGCAAGATTCAGCAGTTCTGAGTTAGGTCAAAGTGGGGACGAGAGCACCAGGTCCAGGTGAGGCCAAACTGAGACCAGAGTCACCAGATCCAGGTGAGGTCCATGTTGGAAAGAGAGTCACCAGTCCAGGAGAGGTCCATGGTGGGACCAGAGTCACCAGATCCAGGTGAAGTCCAGGTGGGGACCAGAGTCACGAGATCCAGGTGAAGCCCAGGTGGGGACCAGAGTCACTAGGTCCTGATTAGACCCAGGTAAGGATCAGAGTTACCAGATACACGTGAACCCCGGCGGGGATCAGAGCAAAGTCCACGTGAGGCCGCTTGGGACCATGGTCAACAGGTCTACCTGAGGCTCAGTGTGGAACACAGTAATCATGTCCAGGTGAGTCCCCGGTGGACAAGTCACCACGTCCAGTTGAGGCCCAATTGGGGACCAGGATCACCAGGTACAGGAGGCCCTTGAGAAACCAGAGTCAACAGTTCGAGGTCAGGCGCAGGTGGCAACCAGGGTCAGCAGGTCCAAGTCAGGCCAAGGTGGGGTTCACAGTCACTAGGGCACAGTGAGACCCAGAGGGGGACCAGAGTCACCTTGTCCAGGTGAGGTCCAGTTGTGGAACACAGTCACCGGGTCCCAATTTTGCCCAGTTGAGGACCATGGTCAACAGGGCCAGGTGAGGCCCAGATGGGGACCGAGTCCCCAAATTCAGGTGAAGCCCAGGTGGGGACCACAGTCAAGCCAGGTTTGTCTCAGGTGGACACCAGAATCACCAGGTCCAGGTGAGGTGCAGGTGGCAACCACACTCCCAAGTCCCGGTGAGGCCCTGGTGGGGACCAGAGTCACGAGGTACATGAGAAGCTAGAAACACTGCAGCCACCAGGTCCACATGATGTCCATGTGGGAAAGAATTACAAGTTACAGGTGAGGACCATGGTGGTTCGAGTCACCATGTCCAGGTGAGACCCTGGTGGGAACCAGTGTCACCATGTCCAAGTGTGGACCAGGTGAAGACGAGAGTTATAGGTCCGGCCGGGTCACTGTTAGTGAACAGTGTAACCATATCTGATGCTACTCAGGTGGTACCAGATACAAGTCCTGGTGAGTCCCAGTTGGACCAGAGACATGAGGACCAGGTGAGGTCCCGATGGGAACCACAGTCACCATGTCAGGTGAGGCCATGCTTAGGATCAGAGTCCACCAGTTTACAGGTTGGCCCAGGTGAGCCAGAGTCACATGGCACAGAAGAGGCGAAAGTCGGACCAGAGTTACCACGATCAGGTCAGTCCCACTGGGAATAGAGGTAAACACGTCCTGATGATGCCCAGGTAGAGACCAGAGGTACGAGCTCCGAGTGCAGCCCACCTAAAGGCCATGCAGTGGAACCATGTCCCGATGATGCCCAGGTAGGGAAGAGAGTTACCAGGTCAAGAAAGAGAGGCCAACCTGCAGACCATTATGTGGAATCCAGGTCGCGAATGTTGCCCACGTAGGGACCAGAGTCACCAGGTCCAAATGAGGCCCAGATGGAGCATATTTACTAGGTCCACGTGAGGCGCAGTTGAGAACCAGAGTCACCAGATCTGGTTGAGGCCCAGAGGGGTACCAGATTCACCTGGTCTAGGTGACATTCAGATGGGGACCAGTAACCATGTCAGGGTGAGGCCCAGAGGGGATCCAGAGTCATAATGTCCAGGTGAGGCTCAGGTGTGGAACAGAGTATCCGGTCATAATAGGTCCACCGGTGAGGACCAGAAGTCACCAGATCTGGGAGAGGCCCAGTTAGGATCAGAGTTACCACTTCCAGGTGAGGCCAAGATGTGTCCACAGCAATCAGGTCCAGGTGGGGAACAAAGTCACCAGGACTAGGTGATGCCCAGGTGGTGACCAGATTTACCAGTTTCCGGGTGAGAACTAGGTAAGGACAACATTCACCAGGTCCAAGTGAGGCCCACGTGGGGACCTGTGTCACCAGGCATGGGTAAGACCCACGTGGGAACCCACTCACCAGGTCAAGATGAGGCCAACCTGCAGGCCATTGCAGAGGAGCCATTCCCGATGATGCCCAGGTAGGGACCAGAGTTACCAGATCAGGTGAGACCCAGGTGGTTGGAACACAGGAACCAGGTCCAGATTGAGGCCTAGGTGGGGGCCAGAGTCATCAGGACCAGTTGATGCCAAAGTGCGGAGAAAACTTATCATGTCCCGATGAGGACCATGTGGGGAACAGAGTCACCAGGCCCATATGAGGCCCCGATTGAGCATATTCACTAGGTCCAGGTGAGGCCCAGTTGAGGACCAGAGTCACCAGATCTGGGTGACGTGCAGATAGGATCAGAGCCACCAGTTCCAGGTAAGGCAAAGAAAGAGTCCCAGAGCAATCAGGTCCAGGTGGGGAACAAAGGCACCAGGACTGGTGCGGCCCAGATGGAGACCAGATTCACTCACCAGGTCCAGGTGAGGCCCAGGTGGTGACCGGAGTCCCCGGGTCTAGTAGAGGACCAGGTAAGGACCAGATTCACCAGGTCCAAGAGGCACACGTGGGGACCTGAGTCACCAGGTATGGGTGTGTCCCAGGTGGCAACCCCACTCACCAGGTCCAGGTGAGGCCAACCTGCAGGCCAGAGTCACCAGATCCACGTGAGGCCCTAGTGGGGACCAGAGTCACTAGGTAAATGTGAGTCTACAAGAACACCACAGTCACCAGGTCCAGGTGTGGTTCATGTGGGAACAAGAGTCACCAGGTCCAAGAGACCCAGGTGGGGACCACAGTTACCAGGTCCAGATTGAGGCCTACGTGGGGGGACCAGATTCATCAGGACCAGTTGAGACCAAAGTGTGGAGCAAAGTTATCATATCCAGGTGAGGCCCAGTTGGGGAAACAGAGTAACCATGTCCCATTGATGTCAGGTGGGAAGAGTCACAGGTCCAGACGAGGTTTAAGTGAGGAGTAGATTCACCAGGTCCTGTTGAGGCCCAGTTGAGGACCATTGTCCCCAGCTCTGGGTGAGTCCCAGAGGGGAACCAGAGTCACCCGGTTCTGGTGATATCCAGGTGGGGACCAGAGTCACCACGTCAGGGTGAGGCCCAGAGGAGGACGAGAATCACTAGGTCCAGGTGAGGCCCCAATGTGGACCTGAGAAAGCAGGACCCATGATGCCCATATGAGGACATGAGTCACCAGGTACAGGTGAGGTCCCTGTGGGAACCAGTCACCTCGTGCAGGTGAGGCCAGGTGGGACCACAGTCACCAGGTCTAGGTGAGGCCCAGGTATATAGAGAGTATATCCAGGTCCCAATAATGCCAAGGTAAGGACAGAGTAAACAGGTCCAGGAGAGGCCCAAATATGGGTCAGAGTCATTTTGTTCCAGGTGAGGCCAGATGGAGACCACAGGAACCAGGTCCAGGAGAGCCCCATATGGGAACTAGTGCCACCAGATCCAGGTGAGGTCCAGGTGGGACCACTGTCACAAGGTCCAGGGGAGGCGCAGATGGCAACAGGATTCACCAAGCCCAGGTGAGGCCCAGGTGGCGACCTGTCCCCTAGATCCATCTGTGGACTAGCTAAGGACCAGATTCCCCAGGCCCAAGTGAAGCCCAAGGGGTGACCAGAGTCACCACGTAAGGGTGAGGCCCAGAGTGGAACCAGAGTAACCAGTTTAGTTTGAGGCCCAGAATGGGACCAGAGGTCACTGGTCAAAGTGAGGTCCAGGTGTGGAACAGAGTATCCAGGTCCCAATGATGCCTGGGTGAGGACCAGAGTCCCTAGGGCCATGCAGGCCCAGATGGGGAACCGAATCACCAGGTCCTGGTGAGACATAGAATAAGACCACATTCAGCAGTATCAGGTGAGCCCCTTGTGGGAACCAGAGCCACTCTATCCAGCTGAGTCCCAGGTCCATGTGAGGCCCACGTGAGGACCAGATTCATCAGGTTGAATAGAGGCATAGCTGGGGATAAGAGTCACCAGGTCTGGGTGCGGCCTAGGTGGGGCAAGATTCAGCAGTTCTGAGTTAGGTCCCAAGTGGGGATGAGAGACACCAGGTCCCAGGTGAGGCCAAACTGAGGACCAGAGTCACCAGATCTAGGTGAGGTCCATGTTGGAAAGAGAGTCACCAGGTCCAGGAGAGGTCCAGGTGAGGACCAGAGTCCCCAGATCCAGGTGAAGTCCAGGTGGGGATCAGAGTCACCAGATCCAGGTGAAGCCCAGGTGGGGACCAGAGTCACTAGGTCCAGATGAGGCCCAGGTGTGGACCAGAGTTACCAGGTACACGTGAGGCGCCGGTAGGTATCAGAGGCAACAGGTCCATGTGAGGCAGGCTTGGGGACCATGGTCAAGAATTCTACTTGTGGCCCAGTGTGGAACACTGTAACCAGGTCCAAGTGAGTCCCCGGTGGTGACAAGAGTCACCAGGTCCAGGTAAGGCCCAGGTGGGGACCAGGATCACCAGGTACAGGGGAGGCCCTTGAAAGAACCAGAGTCAACAGTTCGAGGTCAGGCGCAGGTAGCAACCAGGGTCAGCAGGTCCAAGTCAGGCCAAAGTGGGGTTCACAGTCACTAGAGCACGGTGAGACCCAGAGGGGGACCAGAGTCACCTGGTCCAGGTGAGGTCCAGGTGTGGAACACAGTCACCGGGTCCCAATTTTGCCCAGTTGAGGACCATGGTCAACAGGGCCAGGTGAGGCCCAGATGGGAATCGGAGTGCCCAAATCCAGGTGAAGCCCAGATTGGCACCATAGTCACCCGAACCAGGGTAGTCTCAGGTGCAGACCAGAATCACTAGGTCCAGGTGAGGTGCAGGTGGCAACCACACTCACCAGGTCCCGGTGAGGCCCTGGTGGAGACCAGAGTCACGAGGTACATGAGAATCTAGAAACACTGCAGCCACCAGGTCCACATGATGTCCATGTGGGAACGAGAATCACCAGTTAGAGGTGAGGACCCTGTGGGATTCCGACTCACCATGTCCAGGTGAGACCCAGGTGGGAACCAGTGTCACCATGTCCAGGTGTGGCCCAGGTGAAGACCAGAGTTAATAGGTCCGGCTGGGTCACTGTTAATGAACAGTGTAACCATATCCTGATGCTACCCAGGGGGGTACGAGAGACACCAAATCCTGGTGAGGCCCAGGTGAGACCAGAGACATGAGGACCAGGTGAGGTCCCATGGGCACCACAGACATCAGGTGAGGTGAGTCCATGCTTAGGATCAGATTCAACAGTTACAGGTGAGGCCCAGGTGGAGCCAGAGTCACCTGGTACAGAAGAGCCAAAAGTCAGGACCAGAGTTACCAGGATCAGGTCAGTCCCAGTGGGGAATAGAGTAACCATGACCCGATGATGCCCAGGTAGAACCAGAGTCACCAGGTCCAGATAAGGCGCAGGTGGGGAGCATATTCACTAGGTCCCGGTGAGGCCCAGAGGACCAGTGTCACCAGGACTAGTTGAGGCCCAGAGGGGTACCAGATTCACCTGGTCTTGGTGACATCCAGATGGGGACCAGAGTCTTCAGGTCAGGGTGAGGCCCAGAGAGGTTCCAGAGGTCAACATGTGCAGGTGAGGCTCAGGTGTGGAACAGAGTAACCAGGTACCCATGATGCCCAGGTGAGGACCAGAGTCACCATGACTGGGTGACGCGCAGATAGGATCTCAGTCACCAGTTCCAGGTGAGGCCAAGAAACAGTCCAAAGCAATCAGGTACAGTTGGGGAACAAAGTCACCTGGACTGAGTGAGGCCCAGATGGGGACCAGATCCACCAGGTCCAGGTGAGCCCAGGTGGTGACCAGAGTCCCCGGATCTGGGAGAGGAACAGGTAAGGACCAGATTCACCAGGTCCAAGAGTCTCACGTTGGGACCTGAGTCACCAGGTATGGGTGAGACCCAGGTGGCAACCCCACACACCAGGTCCAGGTGAGGCCAACCTGCAGGCCATGCAAAGGAACCATGTCCCGATGATGCCCAGGTAGGGACCAGAGTCACCAGGTCCAGATGAGGCGCAGGTGAGGAGCATGTTCACTAGGTCCCGGTGAGGCCCAGTTGAGGACCACTGTCACCAGATCTGGTTGAGGCTTAGAGGGGTACCAGAATCACCTCGTCCAGGTGACATCCAGATGGGGACCAGAGGCATCAGTTCAGGGAGAGGCCCAGAGTGGTTCCAGAGTCATCATGTCCAGATTAGGCTCAGGCGTGGAACAGAGTCACCAGGTACCAATGATGCTCAGGTGAGGCCCAGAGTCACCAGATCTGGGTGAGGCGCAGATAGGATCAGAGTCACCAGGTCCAGGTGAGGCCAAGAAAGAGTCCACAGCAATGAGGGCCACGTGGGGAACAAAGTCACCAGGACTGGGTGAGGCCCAGATGGTGACCAGATTCACCAGGTCCAGGTGAGGCCCAGGTGGTGACCAGAGTCCCCGGGTCTGGGACAGGACCAGGTAAGGACCAGATTCACCAGGTCCAAGAGGCCCACGAGGGGAATTGAGTCACCAGCTATGTGTGAGGCCCAGGTGTCAACCCCACTCACCAGGTCAAGGTGAGGCCAACCGGCAGGCCAGAGTCACCAGATCCAGGTGAGGCCCTAGTGGGGACCAGTGTCACCAGGTAAATGTGAGTCTACAAGAACACCACAGTCACCAGGTCCAGGTGAGGTTCATGTGGGAACGAGAATCACCAGTTACAGGTGAGGACCAGGTGGGGATCCGACACACCATGTCCAGGTGAGACCCTGGTGGGAACCAGTGACACCCTGTCCAGGTGTGGCCCAGGTGAAGACCAGAGTTAATAGTTCCGCCTGGGTCACTGTTAGTGAACAGTGTAACCATATCCTGATGCTACCCTGGTGGGTACCAGAGACACCAGGTCCTGGTGAGGGTCAGGAGGGACCAGAGACATGAGGTCCAGGTGAGGTTCCATTGGGAACCACAGTCACCAGGTCTGGTGAGGCCATGCTTAGGATCAGAGTCACCAGCTAGAGGCGAGGACCAGGTGGAGCCAGAGTCACCTGGGACAGAAGAGGCCAAGGTCAGGACCAGAGTTACCAGGATCAGGTCAGTCCCAGTGGGGAATAGAGTAACCATGTCCCGATGATGCCCAGGTAGAACCAGAGTCACCAGGTCCAGATGAGGCGCAGGTGGGGAGCATATTCACTAGGTCCCGGTGAGGCCCATTTGAGGACCAAAATGCCCAGGTCTAGTTGAGGCCTACAGGGGTACCAGATTCACCTGGGGTAGGTGACATCCAGATGGGGACCAGAGTCACGATGTCAGGGTGAGGCCCAGAGGGGATCCAGAGTCATCATGTCCAGGTGAGGGTCAGGTGTGGAACAGAGTATCCAGGTCATAATGGTCCACAGGTGAAGACCAGAGTCACCAGATCTGGGTGAGGCCCACATAGCATCAGACTCACCAGTACCAGGTGAGGCCAAGAATTGTCCACAGCAATCAGGTCCCGGTGGGGAACAAAGTCACCAGGACTGGGTGAGGCCCAGATGGGGACCAGATTCACCAGGTCCAGGTGATTCCCAGGTGGTGACCAGAGTTACCATTTCCGGGTGAGGACCAGGTAAGGTCCAGATTCACCAGGTCCAAGTGAGGCCCACGTGGGGACCTGTGACACCGGTATGGGTGAGGCCCAGATATCAACCCCACTCACCAGGTCCAGGGGAGGCCAACCTTCCGGCCATGCAGAGGAACGGTGTCCCGATAATGCCCAGGTATGGACCAGAGTTACGAGTTGCAGGTGAGGCCCTAATGGGGACCGGAGTCACCAGGTAAATGTGAGTCTACAAGAACACCACAGTCACCAGGTCCTGGTGTGGTTCATGTGGGAACGAGAGTCACCAGGTCCAGGTGAGATCCAGGTGGGGACCACAGTCACCGGGTTCTGGTGATATCCAGCTGGAGACCAGAGTCACCACGTCAGGGTGAGGCCTAGAGGGGGACGAGTATCACTAGGTCCAGGTGAGGCCCCCGATGTGGAACTGACAAACCAGGTCCCATGATGCCCATATGAGGACCTGAGTCACCAGGTCCAGGTGAGATCCCTGTGGGAACCAGGCACCTCGTCCAAGTGAGGCCCAGGTTAGACCACATTCACCAGGTCCAGGTGAGGCCCTGGTATATAAGTGAGTATCCAGGTCCCAATGAGGCCAGGTAAGGACCAGAGACAACAGATCCAGGATAAGCCCAAATATGGATCAGAATCATTGTTTTCCAGGTGAGGCCAGATTTGGACCACATTCACCAGGTCCAGGTGAGGCCCAGGTGGTGACCAGAGTCCCCGGGTCTGGGACAGGACCAGGTAAGGACCAGATTCACCAGGTCCAAGAGGCCCACGAGCGGAATTGAGTCACCAGCTATGTGTGAGTCCCAGGTGGCAACCCCACTCACCAGTTCAAGGTGAGGCCAACCTGCAGGCCATGCTGAGGTACCATGTCCCGATGATGTCCAGGTTGGGACCAGAGTTACCAGGTTCATGTGAGGCCAACCTGCAGGCCATGCAGTGGAACCATGTCCCGATGATGCCCAGGTAGGTACCGGAGTCACCAGGTCCAAATTAGGCCCAGATGGAGCATATTCACTGGGTTCAGGTGAGGCCCAGTTGAGGACCAGAGGCACCAGAACTGGTTGACGCCTAGAGGGGTACCAGAATCACCTGGTCCAGTGACATCCAGATGGGGATCAGAGTCACCAGGTCAGGGTGATTCCCAGCCAGGTTCCAGAGTCATCATGTCCAGGTGAGGCTCAGGTTCGAACAGAGTCACCAGGTACCAATGATGCCCAGGTTAGGACCAGAGTCACCAGGTCTGAGTGACGCGCAGATAGGATCAGAGTCACCAGATCCAGGTAAGGCCCTAGTGGGGACCGGAGACACCAGGTAAATGTGAGACTACAAGAACAACACAGTCATCAGGTCCAGGTGTGTTTCATGTGGGAAGAGAGTCACAGGTCAAATGAGACCCAGGTGGGGACCACAGTCACCAGGTCCAGATTGAGGTCTAGATGGGGGACCAGAATCATCAGGATCAGTTGAGGCCAAAGTGTGGAGCAAAGTTATCATGTCCAGGTGAGCCCCAGGTGGGGTACAGAGTAACCATGTCCAATTGATGCCAGGTGGGAAAAGAGTCAGAAGGTCCAGAAGAGACCTAAGTGAGGAATAGATTCACAAGCTCCTGTTGAGGCCCAGTTGAGTGCCAGTGTCCCCAGCTTCGGGTGAGTCCCAGAGGGGGACCAGAGTTACCCGGTTCTGGTGATATGCAGGTGGGGACCAGAGTCACCACGTCAGAGTGAGGCCCAGAGTGGGACGAGAATCACTAGGTCCAGGGAAGGCCCCGATGTGGAACTGATTACCCTGGTCCCATAATGCCCATATGAGGATCTGAGTCACCAGGTCCAGGTGAGGTCCCTGTGGGAACCAGTCACCTCATCCAGGTGAGGCCCAGGTAGGACCAGAGTCACCAGGTCCAGGAGAGGCCCAGGTATATAAGAGTGTACCCAGGTCCCAATGATGCCCATGTAAGTACCAGAGTCAACAGGTCCAGGAGAGGCCCAAATATGAAACAGAGTCATTGTGTTCCAGGAGAGGCCAGATGGAGACCACAGGAACCAGGTCCAGGAGAGCCCCATATGGAAACCAGAGCCACCAGATCCAGGTGAGGTCCAGGTGGGACGACAGTCACAAGGTCCCGGTGACGCGCAGGTGGCAACAGGATTCACCAAGTCCAGGAGAGGCCCAGGAGGCGAACAGTCACCAGATCCAGGTTCGGACCATCTAAGGACCAGATTCACCAGGCCCAAGTGAAGCCCAAGGAGTGACCAGAGTCACCAGGTAAGGGTGAGACCCAGAGTGGTAACCAGAGTAACCAGTTTAGTTTGAGGCCCAGAATGGGACCAGAGGTGCCTGGTCAAAGTGAGGCCCAGGTGTAGAATAGAGTATCCAGGTCCCAATGATGGCTGAGTGAGGACCAGAGTCACTAGGCCCATGCAGGCCCTGATGGGGAACAGAATCACTAGGTCCTGGTTCGGCATAGAATAAGACCACAGTCAGCAGTATCCGGTGAGCCCCTTGTGGGAACCAGAGCCACACTATCCAGCTGAGTCCCAGGTCCATGGGAGGCCCACGTGAGTAACTTATTCATCAGGTCGAAATGAGACATAGCTGCGGATAAGAGTCACCAGGACTGGGTGCGGCCTAGGTGGGGCAAGATTTAGCAGTTCTGAGTTAGGTCAAAGTGGGGACGAGAGACACCAGGTCCAGGTGTGGCCAACCTGAAGACCAGAGTCACCATATCCAGTTGAGGTCCATGTTGGAAAGAGAGTCACCAGGTCCAGGAGAGGTCCAGGTGTGACTAGAGTCACCACATCCAGGTGAAGCCCAGGTGGGGATCAGAGTCATTAGGTCCAGATGAGGCCCAGGTGAGGACCAGAGTTATCAGGTACACGTGAGGCCCCGGTGGGGATCAGAGGCCACAGGTCCATGTGAGGCCGGCTTGGGGACCATGGTCAACAGATCTACTTGAGGCCCAGGTGTGGAACACAGTAAGCAGGTACAGGTGAGTCCCCAGTGGTGACAAGAGTGACCACGTCCAGGTGAGGCCCAGGTGGGGACCAGGATCATCAGGTCCCGGGGAGGCCCTTGAAAGAACCAGAGTCAACAGTTCGAGGTCAGGCGCAGGTGGCAACCAGGGTCAGGAGGTCCAAGTCAGACCAAAGTGGGGTTCACAGTCACTAGGGCACGGTGAGACCCAGAGGGGGACCAGTGTCACCTGGTCCAGGTGAGGCCCAGTTGAGGACCAGTTTCACCATATCTGGTTCGGCTTAGAAGGGTACAAGAATCACCTGATCGAGGTGATATCCAGATGGGGACCAGAGTCACCAGGTCAGGGTGAGGCACAGAGTGGTTCCAGAGTCATCGGGTCCAGGTGAGGCTCAGGTGTGGAACAGAATCTCCAGGTACCAAAGATGCCCAGGTGAGGACCAGAGTCACCAGATCTGGGTGACACGCAGATAGGATCAGAGTCACCAGTTCCAGGTGACTGAGAAGAAGAAGAAGGCGTCTACTAAATCAGGTCCAGGTGGTGAAGAAAGTCACCAGGACTTGGTGAGGCCCAGATTTGGACCAGATTCACCAGGTCCAGGTTATTCCCAGGTGGTGACCAGAGTCCTCGGGGCTGGGAGAGGACCAGCTAAGGACCAGATTCAACAGGTCCAAATGAGGCCCACGTGGGGACCTGAGTCACCAGCTATGTGTGAGGCCCAGGTGGCAACCCCACTCCCCAGGTCCAGGTGAGGCCAACCAGCAGGCTAGAGTCACCAGATGCAGGTGAGGACCAGGAGGGGACCAGAGTCACCAAATCCAGGTGAGGTCCATGTTCAAAGAGAGTCACCAGGTCCAGGAAAGGTCCAGGTGGGGACCAGAGTCACCAGATCCAGGGGAAGCCCAGCTGGGGACCAGAGTCACTAGGTCCAGATGAGGTCAAGGTTGGGACCAGAGATACCAGGTACAAGGGAGGCCCCGATGGGGAGAGTGGCAACAGGTCCATGTGAGCCCGGCCTGGGGACCATGGTCAACAGGTCTACTTGAGGCCCAGGTGTGGAACACAGTAAGCAAGTCCAGGTGAGTCCCCGGTGGTGACAAGTGTCACCACGTCCAGGTGAGGCCCAGGTGGGGACCAGGATCACCAGGTCCAGGGGAGGCCATTGAAAGAACCAGAGTCAACAGTTCGAGGTCAGTCGCAGGTGGCGACCAGGGTCAGCAGGTCCAAGTCAGGCCAAAGTGGGGTTCACAGTCACTAGGGCACGGTGAGACCCAGAGGGGGACCAGAGTCACCTCTTCCAGGTGAGGTCCAGTTGTGGAACACAGTCACCGGGTCCCAATTTTGTCCAGTTGAGGACCATGGTCAACAGGACCAGGTGAGGCCCAGATGCGGATTGGAGTCCCCAAATCCAGGTGAAGACCAGGTGGGGACCACAGTCAACAGATCCAGGATAGTCTCATGTGCAGACCAGATTCAGCAGGTCCAGGTGAGTTGCAGGTGGCAACCACACTCACCAGATCCCGGTGAGGCCCTGGTGCGGACCAGAGTCACGAGGTACATGAGAAGCTAGAAACAATGCAGCCACCAGTTCCACGTGATGTCCACGTGGGAACGAGAATCTCCAGTTACACGTGAGGACCTGGTGGGGATCCGACTCACCATGTCCAGGTGAGACCCAGGTGGGAACCAGTGTCACCATGTCCAGGTGTGGCCCAGGTGAAGACCAGAGTTAATAGGTCCAGCTGGGTCACTGTTAGTGAACAGTGTAACCATATCCTGATGCTACCCCGGTGGGTACCAGATACACCAGGTCCTGGTGAGGCCCAGGTGGGACCAGAGACATGAGGTCCAGGTGAGTTCCCATGGGAACCACAGTCACCAGGTCAGGTGAGGCCATGCTTAGGATCAGAGTAACCAGTTACAGGTGAGGCCCAGGAGGAGCCAGAGTCACCTGGTACAGAAGAGGCCAAAGTCAGGACATGAGTTACCAGGATCAGTTCAGTCCCAGTGGTGAATAGAGTAACCATTTCCTGTTGATGCCCTGGTAAAACCAGAGTCACCAGGTCCAGATGTGGCGCAGGTGAGGAGTATGTTCACTATGTCCCATTGAGGCCCAGATGAGGACTAGAGTCACCAGGTCAAGTTGAGGCCTAGAAGGGTACCAGATTCACCTGGTCTAGGTGACATTCAGATGGGGACCAGAGTCACCATGTCAGGATGAGGCCCAGAGGGGATCCAGAGTCATCAAGTCCAGGTGAGGCTCAGGTGTGGAACAGAGTATCCAGGTCATAAAATCCACAGGTGAGTACCAGAGTCAGCAGATCTGGGTGAGGTCCAGTTAGGATCAGAGTCACCAGTTCCAGGTGAGGCCAAGAAGGAGTCCACAGCAATCAGGTCCAGGTTGGGAACAAAGTCACCAAGACTGGGTGAGGCCCAGATGGGGGCCAGATTCACCAGGTCCAGGTGATTCCCAGGTGGTGACCAGAGTTACCAGTTCCAGGTGAGCACCAGGTAAGGACCAGATTCACCAGGTCCAAGTGAGGCCCACGTGGGGACTTGTGTCTCCAGGTATGGGTGAGGCCCAGGTGGAAATTCCAATCACCAGGTCCAGGTGAGGCCAACGTGCAGGCCATGCAGTGGAACCATGTCCCAATGATGCCCACGTAGGGACCAGACTTACCTGGTCCAGGTGAGGCCAACCTTTGGGACCTGCTGAGGAAACGTGTCCCGATGATGCCCATGTAGGGACCAGAGACACCAGGTCCAAATGAGGCCCAGATGGAGCATATTCACTAGGTCCAGGTGAGGCCCAGTTGAGGACCAGAATCACCAGATCTGGTTGAGCCCTAGAGGGATACCAGAATCACCTGGTCCAGGTGACATCCAGATGGGGACCAGAGTCACCAGGTCAGAGTGAGGCCCAGAGAGGTTCAAGAGTCATCATGTTCAGGAGAGGCTCAGGTGTGGAACAGAGTCACCACGTACCAAGGATGCCCAGGTGAGGACCAGAGTCACCAGGTCTGGGTGACGCCCAGATAGGATCAGAGTCACCAGTTCCAGGTGAGGCCAAGAAAAAGTCCACAGCAATCAGGTCCAGGTGGGGAACAAAGTCACCAGGACTGGGTGTGGCCCAGGTGGGGACCAGATTCACCAGGTCTAGGCGAGGCCCAGTTGGTGACCAGAGTCCCCGGGTATGGGAGAGGACCAGGTAAGGACCAGATTCACCACGTCCAAGAGGTCCACGTGGGGACCTGAGTCACCAGGTATGGGTGAGGCTCAGGTGGCAACCCCACTCACCAGGTCCAGGTGAGGCCAACCAGCAGGCCAGAGTTACCAAATCCAGGAGAGGCCCTAGTGAGGACCAGAGTCACCAGGTAAAATTGAGTCTACAAGAACACCACAGTCACCAGGTCCAGGTGTGATTCATGTGGGAATGAGAGTCACCAGGTCCAGGTGAGGCCAAACTGAGTACCAGAGTCACCAGATCCAGGTGAGGTCCATGTTGGAAAGGAGTCACCAGGTCCAGGAGAGGTCCATGTGGGGACCAGAGTCACCAGATCCAGGTGAAGTCCAGGTGGGGACCAGAGTCACCAGATCCAGGTGAAGCCCAGGTGGGGACCAGAGTCACTAAGTCCAGATGAGGTCAAGGTGGGGACCAGAGATACCAGGTACAAGTGAGACCCCGGTGTGAGCAGTGTCAACAGGTCCATGTGAGGCCGTCCTGGGGAACATGGTCAACAGGTCTACTTGAGGCCCAGGTGTGGAACACAGTAAGCAGGTCCAGGAGAGTCCCCGATGTTGACAATGTCGCCACGTCCAAGTGAGACCCAGGTGGGGACCAGGATGACCAGGTCGACGGGAGGCCTTTGAAAAACCAGAGTCTAGAGTTTGAGGTCAGGCCCAGGAGGCAACCAGTATCAGCAGGACCAAGACAGGCCATAGAGGGGGTTCACAGTCACTAGGGAACGGTGAGACCCAGAGGGGGACCAGAGTCACCTGGTCCAGGTGAGGTCCAGTTGTGGAACACAGTCACCGGGTTCCAATTTTGCCCAGTTGAGGACCATGGTCAACAGGGCCAGGTGAAGCCCAGATGGAGACCGGAGTCCCCAAATCCAAGTGAAGCTCAAGTGGGGACCAGAGTCACCAGGTCCAGGGTAGTCTCAGGTGTAGACCAGAATCACCAGGTCCAGGTGAGGTGCAGGATGCAACCACACTCACCAGGTCCCGGTGAGGCCCTGCTGGGGACCACAGTCACGATGTATATGAGAAGCTAGAAACACTGCAGCCACAAGGTCCACATGATGTCCATGTGGGAATGAAAATCACCAGTTACAGGTGAGGACCAGGTGGGGATCCGACTCACCATGTCCAGGTGAGACCCAGGTGGGAACCAGTGTCACCATGTCCAGGTGTGGCCCAGGTGAAGACCAGAGTTAATAGGTCCGGCTGGGTCACTGTTAGTGAACAGTGTAAACATATCCTGATGCTACCCAGGTGGGAACCACAGAAACCAGGTCCTGGTGAGTTCCAGGAGGGCTTAGAGACATGAGGTCCAGAAGAGGTCCCGATGGGAACCACAGTCACCAGGTCAGGTGAGGCCATGCTTAGGATCAGACTCACCAGTTACAGGTGAGGCCCCTGTTGAGCCAGAGTCACCTGGTACAGAAGAGGCCAAAGTCAGGACCATAGATACCAGGATCAGGTCAGTCCCAGTGGGGAATAGAGTAACCATGCCCCGATGATGCCCAGGTAGAACCAGAGTCACCAGGTCCAGATGAGGCGCAGGTGGGGAGCATATTCACTCGGTCCCAGTGAGGCTCAGTTGCGGACCAGAGTCACGAGGTCTAGTTGAGGCCTAGAGGGGTACCAGATTCACCTGGTCTACGTGACATCCAGATGGGGAGCAGAGTCACCATGTCAGGGTGAGGCCCATAGGGGATCCAGAGTCATCATGTCCAAGTGAGGCTCAGGTGTGGAACGGAGTATCTAGATCATAATGGTCCACAGGTGAGGACCAGAGTCACCAGATCTGGATGAGGCCAAGTTAGGATCACACTCACCACTTCCAGGTGAAGCCAAGAATGTGTCCACAACAATCAGGTCCAGGTGGGGGACAAAGTCACCAGGACTGTGTGAGGCCCAGATGGGGACCAGATTCAAAAGGTCCAGGTGATTCCCAGGTGGTGACCAGAGTTACCAGTTCCAGGTGAGGACCAGGTAAGGACCAGATTCACCAGGTCCAAGTGAGGCCCACGTGGGTGCATGGGTCACCAGGTACAGGGGAGGAATAGCTGGGGACAAGAGTCACCAGATCTAGGTTCGGCCTAGGTGGCTCAGGTGGAAACCCCAATCACCAGGTCCAGGGGAGGCCAACCCTTGGGCCATGCAGAGGAAACGTGTCCCGATGATACCCATGCAGGGACCAGAGTTACCGGCTCCTGGTGATTCCAACCTGTAGGCCATGCTGTGTAACCATGTCCCGATGATGCCCAGGGAGGGACCAAAGTCACCAGGTCCAAATGAGGCCCAGATGGAGCATATTCACTAGGTCCCGTTGAGGCCCAGTTGAGGACCAGAGTCACCAAAACTGGTTGAGGCCTAGAGGGGTACCAGAATCACCTGGACCAGGTGACATCCAGATGGGGACCAGAGTCACCAGGTCAGGGTGAGGCCCAGAGGGGATCCAGAGTCATCATGTCCAGGTGAGGTTCAGGTGTGGAACAGAGTATCCAGGTCATAATGATCCACAGGTGAGGACCAGAGTCACCAGATCTGGGTGAGGCCCAGTTAGGAGCAGAGTCACAATTTCCAGGTGAGGCCAAGAAGGAGTCCACAGCAATCAGGTGCAGGTGGGGAACAAAGTCACCAGGACTGGGTGAGGCCCAGATGGGGACCAGATTTAACAGGTCCAGGTGATTCCCAGGTGGTGACAAGAGTTACCAGTTCCGGGTGAGGACCAGGTAAGGACCAGATTCACCAGGTCCAAGTGAGGCCCACGTGGGACCTGTGTCACCAGGTATGGGTGAGGCCCAGGTGGCATCCCCACTCACCAGGTCCAGGTGACGCCAACCTGCAGGCCATGCAGAGGAACCGTGTCCCGATGATGCCCAGGTAGGGACCACAGTTACCAAGTCAAGAAGAGGCCAACCTGCAGACCATTATGTGGAACCATGTCCCGATGTTGCCCATGTATGGACCAGAGTCACCAGGTCCAAATGAGGCCCAGATGGAGCATATTCACTAGGTCCAGGTGAGGCCCATTTGAGGACCAGAGTCACCAGATCTGGTTGAGGCCCAGAGGGGTACCAGAATCCCCTGGTCCAGGTGACATCCAGATAGGGACCAGAGTCACCAGTTCCAGGTGAGGCCAAGAAAGAGTCCACAGCAATCACGTCCAGGAGGGGAACAAAGTCACCAGGACTGTGTGAGACCCAGACAGGACCAGAGTCACCAGATCCAGGTGTAGCCCAGGTTGGGACCAGGGTCACTAGGTCCAGAAGAGGCCCAGGTGAGGACCAGAGTTACCAGGTACACGTGAGGCACCGGTGGGGATCACAGGCAACAGGTTCATGTGAGGCCGGCTTGGGGACCATGGTCAACAGGTCTACTTGAGGCCCAGGCGTGGAACACAGTAACCAGGTCCACGTGAGTAACCGGTGGTGACAAGAGTCACCACGTCCAGGTGAGGCCCAGGTGGGGACCAGGTTCACCAGGTTCAGGGGAGGCCCTTGAAAGAACCAGAGTCAACAGTCCTACGTCAGTTGCAGGTGGCAACCAGGGTCAGCAAGTTCAAGTCAGTACAAAGTGGGGTTCACAGTCACTAGGGCGCGGTGAGACCCTGAGGGTGACCAGAGTCACCTGGTCCAGGTGAGGTCCAGTTGTGGAACACAGTCACCGGGTCCCTATTCTGAATAGTTGAGGACCATGGTCAACAGGGCCAGGTGAGGCCCAGATGGGGACCGGAGTCCCCAAATCCAGGTGAAGCCCAGGTGGAGACCCCAGTCACCAGATCCAGGGTAGTCTCAGGTGCAGACCAGAATCACCAGGTCCAGGTGAGGTGCAGGTGGCAACCACACTCACCAAGTCCCGGTGAGGCCCTGGTGGGGACCAGAGTCACGAGGTACATGAGAAGCTAGAAACAAAGCAGCCACCAGGTCCACATGATGTCCATGTGGGAACGAGAATCACCAGTTACAGGTGAGGACCAGGTGGGGATCCGACTCACCATGTCCAGGTGAGACCCAGGTGGGAACCAGTGTCACCATGTCCAGGTGTGGCTCAGGTGAAGACCAGAGTTAATAGGTCCGGATGGGTCACTGTTAGTGAACAGTGTAACCATATCCTGATGCTACCCAGGTGGGGAACAGAAATATCAGGTTCAGGTGAGGTCCCGATGGGAACCACAGTCACCAGGTCAGGTGAGGCCATGCTTAGGATCAGAGTCACCAGTTACAGGTTAGGCCCAGGTAGAGCCAGAGTCACCTGGTACAGAGAGGCCAAAGTCATGGCAGAGTTACAAGGATCAGGTCAGTCTCAGTGGAAACAGAGTAACCATGTCCCGATGATGCCCAGATAGAACGAGCGTCCCAGGTCCCGATGAGGCGCAGGTGTAGAGCATATTCACTAGGTCCCGGTGAGGCCCAATTGAGGACCAGAGTCACCAAGTCTTGTTGAGGCCTAGAGGGGTACCATATTCACCTGGTCTAGGTGACATCCAGATGGGGACCAGAGTCACCATGTCAGGGTGAGGCCCAGAGGGGATCCAGAGTCAGCATGTCCAGGTGAGGCTCAGGTGTGGAACAGAGTATCCAGGTCATAATGGTCCACAGGTGAGGACCAGAGTCACCAGATCTGGGTGAAGCCCAGTTAGGATCAGAGTCAACAGTTCCAGTTGAGTCCAAGAAGGAGTCCACAGCAATCAGTTCCAGGTGGGAAAGAAAGTCAACAGGACTGGGTGAGGCCCAGAAGGGGACCAGATTCACCAGGTCCAGGTGATTCCCAGGAGGCGACCAGGGTTACCAGGTCCGGGGGAGGACCAGGTAAGGAACAGATTCACCAGGTCCAAGTGAGGCCCACGTAGGGACCTGTGTCACCAGGTATGGGTGAGCCCCAGGTGGTAACCCCACTCACCAGGTCCGGCTGAGGCCAACATGCAGGCCATGCAGAGGAACAGTGACCCGATGATGTCCAGGTAGGGACCAGAGTTACCAGGTCCAGGTGAGGCCAACCTGCAGGACATGCAGTGGAACCATGTCCCGATGGTGCCCACGTAGGTACCAGAGGGACGAGCTCCAAATGAGGCCCAGATGGAGAATATTCACTAGGTCCAGGTGAGGCCCAGTTGAGGACCAGAGTCACCAGATCTGTTTGAGGCCCAGAGGGGTACCAGAATCCCCTGGTCCAGGTGACATACAGATGGGGACCAGAGTCACCAGGTCAGGGTGAGGCACAGAGAGGTTCGAGAGTCATCATGTCCAGCTGAGGCTCAGCTGTGGAACAGAGTCACCAGGTACCAATGATGCCCAGGTGAGGACCAGAGTCACCAGATCTGGGTGACGCGCAGATAGGATCAGAGTCACAAGGTCCAGGTGAGGCCAAGAAAGAGTCCACAGCAATCAGGTCCAGGTGAGGAACAAAGTCACCAGGACTGCGTGAGGCCCAGATGGGGACCAGATTCACCAGGTCCAGGTGAGGCCCAGGTGGTCACCAGAGTCCCCGGTTCTGGGAGAGGACCAGGTAAGGACCAGATTCACCAGGTCCAAGAGGCCCACGTGTGGACCTGAGTCACCAGGTATGGGTGAGGCCCAGGTGGCAACCCCACTCACCAGGTCCAGGTGAGGCCAACCTGCAAGCCAGAGTCACCAGATCCAGGTGAGGCCCTAGTGGGGATCGGAGTCAACAGGTAAATGTGAGTGTACAAGAACACCACAGTCACCAGGTCCAGGTGTTGTTCGTGTGGAAACGAGAGTCACCAAATCCAGGTGAGACCCCGGTGGAGACCACAGTCATCAGTTCCAGATTGCGGCCTAGGTGGGGGGACCAGAGTCATCAGGAAGAGTTGAGGCCAAAGAGTGGAGCAAAGTTATCATGTCCAGGTGACGCCCAGGTGGGCAACAGAGTAAACATGTCCCATTGATGCCAGGTGGGAAAAGAGTCACAAGGTTCAGACGAGGTCTAAGTGAGGAGTAGATTCACCAGGTCCTGTTGAGCCTCAGTTGAGGACCAGTGTCCCCAGGTCCATTTGCGTCCCAGAGGGGGCCCAGAGTCACCCGGTTCTGGTGATGTCCAGGTGGGGACCAGAGTCACCACGTCAGGATGAGGCCCAGAGGGGGACGAGAATCACTAGGTCCAGGTGAGGCCCCGATATGGAACTGAGAAACCAGGTCCCATGATGCCCATATGAGGACCTGAGTCACCAGGTCCAGGTGAGGTCCCTGTGGGAACCAGTCACCTCGTCCAGGTGAGGCCCAGGTGGGTCCACAATCACCAGGTCCATGTGAAGCCCAGGTATATAAGAGAGTTCCAGGTCCCAATGATACCCAGGTAAGGACCTGAGTCTACAGGTCCAGAAGAGGCCCAAATATGGATCAGAGTCATTGTGTTCCAGGTGAGGCCAGATGGAGACCACAGGAACCAGGTCCAGGAGAGCCCCATATGGGAACCAGACCCACCAGATCTAGGTGAGGTCCAGGTTGGACCACAGTCACAAGGTCCACTTGAGTCGCAGGTGTCAACAGGATTCACCAAGTCCAGGTGAGGCCCAGTGGCGGCCAGTCACCAGATCCAGGTGCGGACCAGCTAATGACCAGATGCACCGGGCCCAAGTGAAGCCCAAGGGTTTATGAGAGTCACCAGGTAAGAGTGAGGCCCAGAGTGGGAACCAGAGTAACCAGTTTAGTTTGAGGCCCAGAATGGGACCAGAGATCCCTGGTCAAAGTGAGGCCTAGGTGTGGAATAGAGTATCCAGGTCCCAATGATGCCTGGGTGAGGACCAGAGTCACTAGGGCATGCAGGCCCAGATGGGGAAGAGAAGCAATAGGTCCTGTTGAGACATAGAATAAGACCACTGGTGAATAAGTCACCAATATCAGGTGAGCCCCATGTGGGAACCAGAGCCACTCTATGCAGCTGAGTCCCAGGTCCATGTGAGGCCCACGTGAGGACCAGATTCATCAGGTCGAATTGAGGCATAGCTGGGGACAAGTGTCACTGGGTCTGGGTATGGCCTAGGTGGGGCAAGATTCAGCAGTTCTGAGTTAAGTCAAAGTGGGGACGAGAGACCCCAGGTCCATGTGAGGCCAAACTGAGGACCAGAGTCACCAGATCCAGGTGAGGTCCATGTTGGAAAGAGAGTCACCAGGTCCAGGAGAGGTCCAGGTGTGTACAAGAGTCACCAGATCCAGGTGAAGTCCCGGTGGGGAACAGAGTCACCAGATCCAAGTGAAGCCCAGGTGGGGACCAGAGTCACCACGTCCAGATGAGGCCCAGGTGAGGACCAGAGTTTCCAGGTACACGTGAGGCCCCGGTGGGGATCAGAGGCAACAGGTTCATGTGAGGCCGGCTTGGGGACCATGGTCAACAGGTCTACTTGAGGCCCATGTGTGGAACACAGTAACAGGTCCAGGTGAGTCCCCGGTGGTGACTAGAGTCACCACGTCCACGTGAGGCCCAGGTGGGGACCAGGATCACCAGGTACAGGGGAGGCCGTTGAATGAACCAGAGTCAACAGTTCGAGGTCAGGCACAGGTGGCAACCAAGGTCAGCAGGTCCAAGTCAGGCCAAAGTGGGTTTCAGAGTCATTAGGGCACGGTTAGACCCGGAGGCGGACCAGAGTCACATGGTCCAGGTGAGGTCCAAGGTTAGACCCGGAGGCGGACCAGAGTAACATGGTCCAGGTGAGGTCTAAAGTCACCGGGTCCCAATTTTGCACAGTTGAGGACCATGGTCAACAGGGCCAGGTGTGGCCCAGATGGGGACCGGATTCCCCAAATCCGGGAGAAGCCCAGGTGGAGACCACAGTCACCAGATCCAGGGTAGTATCAGGTGCAGACCAGAATCACCAGGTCCTTGTGAGGTGCAGGTGGCAACTACACTCACCAACTCCCGGTGAGGCCCTGGTGGGGACCAGAGTCACGAGGTACATGAGAATCTAGAAACACTGCAGCCACCAGGTCCACATGAGGTCCATGTGGGAACGAGAATCACCAGTTACAGGTGAGGACCAGGTGGGGATCCGACTCACCATGTCCAGGTGAGACCCAGGTGGGAACGAGTGTCACCATGTCTAGGTGTGGCCCAGCTGAAGACCAGAGTTAATAGGTCCGGCTGGGTCACTGAAGTGAACAGTGTAACCATATCAAGATGCTACACAGGTGGTAACCAGAGACAAAAGTTCCTGGTGAGGCCCAGGTGGAACAGAGACATGAGGTCCAGGTGAGGTCCCTATGGGAACCACAGTCACCAGGTCAGGTGAGGCCATGCTTAGGATCAGAGTCACCAGTTACAGGTGAGGCCCAGGTGGAGCCATAGTCACCAGGTCCAGATGAGGCGAAGGTGGGGAGCATATTCACTACGTCCCGTTGAGGCCCAGTAGAGGGCCAGAGTCACCAGGTCTAGTTGAGGCATAGAGGGGTACCAGATTCACCTGGACTAGGTGCCTTCCAGATGGGGACCAGAGGCACCATGTCAGGGAGAGGCCCAGAGGGGATCCAGAGTCATCATGTCCAGGTGAGTCTCAGGTGTGGAACAGAGTGTCCAGGTCATAATGGTCCACAGGTGAGGACCAGAGTCAACAGATCTGGGTGAGGCCCAGTTAGGATCAGAGTCAACAGTTCCAGGTGAGACTAAGAAGGTGTCCACAGCAATCAGGTCCAGGTGGGGAAAAAAGTCACGAGGACTGGGTGAGGCCCAGATGGGGACACAGATTCACCAGGTCCAAGTGATTCCCAGGTGGTGACCAGAGTTACCAGATTCACCAGGTCCAGGTGATTCCCAGGTGGTGACCAGAATTACCAGATACACCAGGTCCAAATCAGGCCCACGTAGGGGCCTGTGTCACTAGGTATGCGTGAGGCCCAAGTGGCAACCCCACTCACCAGGTCCAGGTGAGGCCTACCTGCAGGCCATGCAAAGTAACCGGGTCCCGATAATGCCAAGGTAGGGACCAGAGTTACCAGGTAAAGAAGAGGCCAACCTGCAAACCATTATGTGGAACCATGTCCCGATGTTGCCCACGTAGGGACCAGAGTCACCAGGTCCAAATGAGGCACAGATGGAGCATATTCACTAGGTCCAGGTGAGGCCCAGTTGAGGTCCAGAGGCCCTAGATCTGGTTGAGGCCCAACGGGGTACCTGATTCACCTGGTCTAGGTGACATCCAGATGGGGACCAGAGTAACCATGTCAGGGTGAGGCCCAGAGGGGATCCAGAGTCAACAAGTCCAGGTGAGGCTCAGGTGTGGAACAGAGTATCCAGGTCATAATTGTCCCCAGGTGAGGACCAGAGTCACCAGATCTGGGAAAGGCCCAGTTAGGATCAGAGTTACCACTTCCAGGTGAGGCCAAGAAGGTGTCCACAGCAATCAGGTCCAGGTGGGGAACAAAGTCACCAGGTCTAGGTGATTCCCAGGTGGTGACCAGATTTACCAGTTCCGGGTGAGGACTAGGTAAGGACCAAATTCACCAGGTCCAAGTGAGGCCCACGTGGGGACCTGTGTCACCAGGCATGGGTAAGACCCAGGTGGGAACTCCACTCACCAGGTCAAGATGAGGCCTACCTGCAGGCCATGCTGTGGAACCATTTCCCGATGATGCCCAGTGAGTGACCAGAGTCACCATGTCCAAATGAGGCCCAGATGGAGCATATTCACTAAATCCAGATGAGGCCCAGTTGAGGACAAGAGTCACCAGATCTGGTAGAGGCCTAGAGGGGTTCCAAAATCCCCTGGTCCAGGTGACATCCAGATGGGGACCAGATCACCAGGTCAGGGTGAGGCCCAGAGAGGTCCCAGAGACATCATGTCCAGGTGAGGCTCAGGTGTGGAACAGAGTAACCAGGTACCAATGATGCCCAGGTGAGGACCAGAGTCACCAGGTCTCGGTGACGCACAGATAGGATCAGAGTCACCAGTTCCAAGTGAGGCCAAGAAAGAGTCCAGAGCAATCAGTTCCAGGTGGGAAACATAGTCACCAGGACTGGGTTAGGCCAGATGGGGACCAGATTCACCAGGTCCACATGAGGCCCAGGTTGTGACCAGATTCCCCGGGTCTGGGAGAAGACCTGGTAAGGGCCAGATTCAACAGGTCCAAGTGGCCTACGTGGGGACCTGAGTCCAGGTATGTGTGAGGCCCAGGTGGCATCCCACTAACCAAGTCCAGGTGAGGCCAACCTGCAGGCCAGAGTCACCAGATCCAGGTTAGGCCCTAGTGGGGACCGGAGTCACCAGGTAAATGTGAGTCTACAAGTACACCACAGTCAGCAGGTCCAGGTGTGGTTCATGTGGGAACGAGAGTCACCAGGTCCAGGTGAGACCCACGTGGGGACGACAGTCTCCAGGTCCAGATTGAGGCCTCGGTTGGGGGACCAAGGTCATCAGGACCAGTTGAGGCCAAACTTCGGAGCAAAGTTATCATGTCCATGTGAGGCCCAGGTGCGGAACAGAGTAAACATGTCCCATTGTTGCCAGGTGGGAAAAGAGTCACAAGGTCCAGACGAGGCCTAAGTGAGGAGTAGATTCACCAGGTCCTGTTGAGACCGAGTTGAAGACCAGTGACCCCAGCTCCGGGTGAGTCCCGAGGGGGACCAGAGTCACCCGGTTCTGGTGATATCCAGGGGGGGACCAGAGCCAGCACGTCAGGGTGAGGCCCAGAGGGGAATGAGAATCACTAGGTCCAGGTGAGGCCCCAATGTGGAACTCAGAAACCAGGTCCCATGATATCCATATGAGCACCTGAGTCACCAGATCCAGGTGAGGTCCCTGTGGGAACCAGTAACCTCGTCCAGGTGAGGCCCAGGTGGGAATACAGTCACAAGGTCCAGGTGAGGCCCTAGTATATAAGAGAGTATCCAGATCCCAATGATGCCCAGGTAAGGACAAGAGTCAACAGGTCCAGGAAAGGACCAAATATGGATCAGAGTCATTGTGTTCCAGGTGAGGCCAGATGGAGACCAAAGGAACCAGGTCCAGAGAGCCCCATATGAGAACCAGAGCCACCAGATCCATGTGAGGTCCAGGTGGGACCACAGTCACAAGGTCCTGGTGAGGTGCAGGTGGCAACAGGATTCACCAAGTCCAGGTGAGACCCAGGTGTCGACCAGTCACCAGATCCAGGTGCGGACCAGCTAAGGACCAGATTCACCAGGTACAAGTGAAGCCCAAGGGTGACCAGAGTCACCAGGTAAGGGTGAGGCCCAGAGGGGATACCAGAGTAACCAGTTTACTTTGAGGCCCAGAATGGGACCAGAGGTCCCTGGTCAAAGTGAGGCCCAGGTGTGGAATAGAGTATCCAGTTCCCAATGATTCCAGGTTGAGGACCAGAGTCACTAGGGCCATGCAGGCCCAGATGGGGAACAGAATCACTAGGTCCTGGTGAGGCATAGAATAAGACCACAGTCACCAGTATCAGGTGAGCCCCTTGTGGGAACCAGAGCCACTCTATCCAGCTGAGTCCCAGGTCCATGTGAGGCCCACGTGAGGACCAGATTCATTAGGGCAAATTGAGGCATAGCTGGGGACAAGAGTCACCAGGTCTGGGTGCGGCCTAGGTGGGGCAAGATTCAGCAGTTCTGAGTTAGTTCAAAGTGGGGACGAGAGAAACCAGGTCCAGGTGAGGCCAAACTGAGGACCAGAGTCACCAGATCCAGGTGAGGTCCATGTTGGAAAGAGAGTCACCAGGTCCAGGAGAGTTCCGGGTAGGGACCAGAGTCACCAGATCCAGGTGAAGTACAGGAGGGGACCAGAGTCACCAGATCCAGGTGAAGCCCAGGTGGGGACCAGAGTCAATAGGTCCAGATGAGGCCCAGGTGAAGACCAGAGTTACCAGGTACACGTGAGGCCCCGGTGGGGATCAGAGGCAACAGGTCCATGTGAGGCCGGCTTGGGGACCATGGTCAACAAGTCTACTTGAGGTCCAGATGTGGAACACAGTAAGCAGCTCCAGGTGAGTACGCGGTTGTGACATGAGTCACCACGTCCAGGTGAGACCCAGGTGGGGACCAGGATCACAAGGTACAGGGGAGGCCCTTGAAAGTACCAGAGTCAACAGTTCGAGGTGAGGCACAGGTGGTAACCAGGGTCAGCAGGTCCAAGTCAGGGCAAAGTTGGGTTTACGGTCACTAGGGCTCGGTGAGACCCAGAGGGAGACCAGAATCACCTGGTCCAGGTGAGGTCCAGTTGTTGAACACATTCACCGGGTCCCAATTTTGCCCAGTTGAGGACCATGGTCAACAGGGCCAGGTGAGGCTCAGATGGAGACCGGAGTCCCCAAAGCAGGTGAAGCCCAGGTGGGGACCATAGTCACCAGATCCAGGGTAGTCTCAGGTGCAGACCAGAATGACCAGGTCCACTTGAGGTGCAGGTGGCAACCACACTCACCAGGTCCCTGTGAGGCCCTGGTGGGACCAGAGTCACGAGGTACATGAGAATCTAGAAACACTGCAGCCACCAGGTCCACATGATGTCCATGTGGGAACGAGAATCACCAGTTACAGGGGAGGACCAGTTTTGGATCCGACTCACCATGTCCAGGTGAGACCCAGGTGGGAACCAGTGACACCATGTCCAGGTGTGGCCCAGGTGAAGACCAGAGTTAATAGGTCTGGCTGGGTCACTGTTAGTGAACAGTGTAACCATATCCTGATGCTAACCAGGTGGGTACCAGAGACACCAGGCCCTGGTGAGGCCCAGGAGGGACCAGAGACATGAGGTCCAGGTGAGGTCCCTATGGGAACCACAAACACCAGGTCAGGTGAGTCCATGCTTAGAATCAGAGTCACCAGTTACAGGTGAGGCCCAGTTAGAGCCAGAATCACCTGGTACAGAGAGGCCAAAGTCAGGACCAGAGTTACCAGGATCAGGTCAGTCCCAGAGGGGAACAGAGTAACCATGTCCCGATGATGCCCAGATAGAACCAGCGTCACCAGGTCCAGATGAGGCGCAGGTGGGGAGCATATTCACTAGGTCTCGTTGAGGCCTTGTTGAGGACCAGAGTCACCAGGTCTAGTTGAGGCCTAGAGGGGTACGAGATTCACCTGGTCTAGGTGACATCCAGATGCGGACCAGAGTCACCATGTCAGGCTGAGGCCCAGAGGGGATCCAGAGTCATCATGTCCAGGTGAGGCTCAGGTGTGTAACAAAGTATCCAGGTCATAATGGTCCACAGGTGAGGACCAGAGTCACCAGATCTGGGTGAGGCTCAGTTAGGATCAGAGTCACCAGTTTCAGTTGAGGCCAAGAAGGAGTCCACAGCAATCAGGTCCAGGTGGGGATGAAAGTCAACAGGACTGTTGAGGCCCAGATGGGGACCAGATTCACCCTGTCCAGGTGATTCCCAGGTGGTGACCAGGATTACCAGGTCCGGGTGAGGACCATAAGGACCAGATTCACCAGGTCATACTGGGCCCACGGGGACGTTTGTCACCATGTATGGGTGAGGCCCAGGTGCCAACCCCACTCACCAGGTCCAGGTGAGGCCAACCTGCAGGCCATGTAGAGGAACCATGTCCCGATGATGCCCAGGTAGGGACCAGAGTTACCAGGTCCAGGTGAGGCCAACCTGAAGGCCATGCAGCTGAACCATGTCCCGATGATGCCCAGGAAGTGACCAGAGTCACCAGATCCAAATGAGGCCCAGTTGGAGCATATTCACTAGGTCCAGGTGAGGCCCAGTTGAGGTCCAGAGTCACCAGATCTGGTTGAGTATTAGAGGGGTACAAGAATCACCTGGTCCAGGTGACATCCAGATGGGGACAAGAGTCACCAGGTCAGGGTGAGGCCCAGAGAGGTTCCAGAGTCATCATGTCCAGGGGAGGCTCAGGTGTGGAACAGAGTCACCAGGTAACAATGAAGCCCAGGTGAGGACCAGAGTCACAAGGTCTTGGTGAGGCTCAGATAGGATCAGAGTCACCAGTTCCAGGTGAGGCCAAGAGAGAGTCCACAGCAATCAGGTCCAGGTGGGGAACAAAGCCACCAGGACTGGGTGAGGCCCAGATGGGGACCAGATTCACCAGGTCCAGGTGAGGCGAAGTGGTGACCAGAGTCCCCGGGTCTGAGAGAGGACCAGGTAAGGACGAGATTCACCAGGTCCAAGAGGCCCACGTGTGAAACTGAGTCACCAGGTATGGGTGAGGCCCAGGTGGCAACCCCACTCACCAAGTCCAGGTGAGGCCAACTTGCAGGCCAGAGTCACCAGATCCAGGTGAGGCCCTAGTGGGGACCGGAGTCACCAGGTAAATGTGAGTCTACAAGAAAACCACAGTCACCAGGTCCAGGTGTGGTTCATGTGGGAATGAGAGTCACCAGGTCCAGGTGAGACCCAGGTGGGGACCATAGTCACCAGATCCAGATTGAGGCCTAGGTGGGGGGAACAAATTGATCGGGACAAGTTGAGGCCAAAGTGTGGAGCAAAGTTATCATGTCCAGGTGATGTCTAGGTGGGGAACAGAGTAACCATGTCCCATTGATGCCAGGTGGGAAAAGAGTCACAAGGTACAGATGAGGCCTAAGTGAGGACTAGATTCACCAGGTCCTGTTGAGGCCCAGTTGAGCACCAGTGTCCCCAGCTCCGGGTGAGTCCCAGAGGGGGACCAGAGTCACCCGGTTCCGGTGATATCCACGTGGGGATAAGACTCACCACGTCAGCGTGAGGCCCAGAGGGGGACGAGAATCACTAGTTTCAGGTGAGGCCCCGATGTGGAACTGAGAAAAAAGGTCCCATAATGCCCAAATGAGGACCTGAGTCACCAGGTACAGGTGAGGCCAAACTGAGCACAAGAGTCACCAGATCCAGGTGAAGCCAAGGTGGGGACCAGAATCACTAAGTCCAGATGAGGCCCAAGTGAGGACCAGTTTACCAGATACACGTGAAGCCCCGGTGGGAATCAGAGGCAACTGGTCCATATGAGGCCGGCTTCGGTACCATGGTCAACAGGTCTAATTGAGGCCCAGGTGTGGAACACAGTAACCAGCTCCAGGTGAGTCCCCGGTGGTGACAAGAGTCACCACGTCCAGGTGAGTCACAGGGGGGGACCAGGATCACCATGTACAGGGGAAGCCCATGAATGAACCAGTCAACAGTTCGAGGTCAGGCGCAGGTGTCAACCAGGGTCAGCAGGTCCAAGTCAGGCCAAAGTGGGGTTCACAGTCACTAGGGCACGGTGAGACCCAGAGGGGGACCAGAGTCACCTGGTCCAAGTGAGGTCCAGGGGTGGAACACAGTCACCGGGTCCCAATTTTGCCAGAGGAGGACCATGGTTGACAAGGCCAGGTGAGGCCCAGATTGGGGATCTTCAATCTGGATCAGAGTCACCAGTTCCAGTTGAGGCTAAGAAGAAGTCCACAGCAATCAGTTCCAGATTGACGCCTAGGTCAGGTGACCAGAGTCATCAGGACCAGTTGAGGCCAAAGTGTGGAGCAAAGTTCTCATGTCCAGGTGAGGCCCAGGTGGGGAACAGACTAATCATGTCCCATTGATGCCAGGTGGGAAAAGAGTCACAAGGTCCAGACGAGGCCTAAGTGAGGAGTAGATTCACCAGGTCGTGTTGAGGCCCAGTTGAGGACCAGTGTCCCCAGCTCCGGGTGAGTCCCAGAGGGGGACCAGCGTCACCCGGTTCTGGTGATATCCAGGTGGGGACCAGAGTCACCACGTCAGGGTGAAGACCATAATGGGACGAGAATCACTAGGTCCAGGTGAGGCCCCGATGTGGAACTGAGAAACCAGGTCCCATGATGCCCATATGAGGACCTGTGTCACCAGGTCCAGGTGAGGTCCTTGTGGGAACCAGTCACTTCGTCCAGGTGAGGCCCAGGTGGGACCACAGTCACCAGGTCAAGGTTTGGCCCAGGTATTTAAGAGAGTATCCAGGTCCCAATGATGCCCAGGTAAGGACCAGAGTCAACAGGTCCAGGAGAGGCCCAAATATAGATCACAGTCATTGTGTTCCAGGTGAGGCCAGATGGAGACCACAGGAACCAGGTCCAGGAGAGCCCCATGTGGGAACCAAAGCCACCAGATCCAATTGAGGTCCAGGTGGGACCACAGTCACAAGGTCCAGGTGAGGCGCAGGTGGCAAGAGGATTCACCAAGTACACGTGGGGTCCAGGTGACGACCAGTCAGCAGATCCAGGTGCGGACCAGCTAAGGACCAGATTCACCAGGCCCAAGTGAAGCCCAAGGGGTGACCAGAGTCACCAGGTAAGGGTGAGGACCAGAGCGGGAACCAGAGTAACCAGTTTAGTTTAAGGACCAGAATGGGACCAGAGGTCCCTGGACAAAGTGAGGCCCAGTTGTAGAATAGAGTATCCAGGTACCAATGATGACTGGGTGAGGAACAGAGTCACTAGGGCCATGGAGTCCCAGATGGGGAACAGAATCACTAGGTCCTGGTGAGGCATAGAATAAGACCACAGTCAACAGTATCAGGTGAGCCCCTTGGGAACCAAAGACACTCTATCCAGGTGAGTCCCAGGTCCATGTGAGGCCCACGTGAGGACCAGATTCATCAGGTCGAATTGAGGCATAGCTGGGGACAAGAGTCACCAGGTCTGGATGCGGCCTAGGTGGGTCAAGATTCAGCAGTTCTGAGTTAGGTCAAAGTGGGGACGAGAGACACCAGGTCCTGGTGAGGCCAAACTGAGGACCAGAGTCACCAGATCCAGGTGAGGTCCAGGTGGGGACCCGAGTCACCAGATCCAGGTGAAGCACAGGTGGGGACCAGAGTCACTAGGTCCAGAAGAGGCCCAGGTGAGGACCAGAGTTACCAGGTACACGTGAGGCCCCGGTGGGGATCAGAGGCAACAGGTCCATGTGAGGCCGGTTTGGGGACCATGGTCAACAGGTCTACTTGAGGCCCAGGTGTGGAACACAGTAAGCAGGTCCAGGTGAGTCCCCAGTGGTGACAAGGGTCACCACGTCCAGGTGAGGCCCAGTTGCGGACCAGGATCACCAGGTACAGGGGAGGCACTTGAAAGAACCAGAGTCAACAGTTCGAGGTCAGGCGCAGGTTTCAGCCAGGGTCAGCAGGTCCAAGTCAGGCCAAAGTGGGGTTCACAGTAACTAGGGCATGGTGAGACCCAGCGCGGCACCAGAGTCACGTGGTCCAGGTGAGGTTCAGTTGTCAACACAGTCACCGCGTCCCAATTTTGCCCAGTTGAGGACCATGGTCAAAAGGGCCAGGTGAGGCCAAGATGGGGACCGTTGTCCCCAAATCCAGGTGAAGCCCAGCTGGGGACAACAGTCACCAGATCCAGGGAGTCTCAGGTGCAGACCAGAATCAGCAGGTCCAGGTGAGGTGCAGTTGGCAACCACTCTCACCAGGTCCCGGTGAGGCCCTGGTGGGGACCAGAGTCACGAGGTACATGACAAACTAGAAACACTGCAGCCACCAGGTCCACATGATATCCATGTGGGAACGAGAATCACCATTTACAGGTTAGGACCAGGTGGGGATCTGACTCACAATTTCCAGGTGAGACACAGGTGGGAACGAGTGTCACCATGTGTAGGAGTGGCCCAGGTGAAGACCAGAGTTGATAGGTCCGGCTGGGTCACTGTTAGTGTACAGTGTAACCATATCCTGATGCTTCCCAGGTGGGTACCAGAGACACCAGGTCCTGGTGAGGCCCAGGTGGGACCAGAGACATGAGGTCCAGGTGAGGTCCCGATGGGAACCACAGTCACCATGTCAGGTGAGGCCATGCTTAGGATCAGAGTCACCAGTTACAGGTGAGGCCCAGGTGGAGCCAGAGTCACCTGGTACAGAAGAGGCCAAAGTCAGGACCAGAGTTACCAGGATCAGGTCAGTCCCAGTGGGGAACAGAGTAACTATGTTCCGATGATGCCCAGGTAGACCCAGCGTCACCAGGTCCAGATGAGGCGGAGGTGGGGAGCATATTCACTAGGTCTCGGTGAGACCCAGTTGAGGACCAGTGTCACCAGGTATATTTGAGCCCTTGAGGGGTAACAGATTCACCTGGTCTAGGTGACATCCAGATGGGGACCAGAGTCACCATGTCAGGGTGAGGCCCCGAAGGGATCCAGAGTCATCATGTCCAGGTGAGGCTCAGGTGTGGAACAGAGTACCCAGGTCATAATGGTCCACAGGTGAGGACCAGAGTCACCAGATCTGGGTGAGGCCCAGTTAGGATCAGAGTCACCAGTTCCAGTTGAGGCCAAGAAGGAGTCCACAGCAATCAGGTCCAGGTGGGGAACAAAGTCACCAGGACTGGGTGAGGCCCAGATGGGGCCAGATACACCAGGTCCAGGTGATTCCCAGGTAGTGACTAGGGATACCAGGTCCGGATGAGGACCAGGTAAGGACGAGATTCACCAAGATACTGGGGCCTACGTGGGGATCGGTGTCACCATGTTTCGGTGAGACCCAGGTGGCAAGCCCACTCACCAGGTCCAGGGGAGGCCAGCCTGCAGGCCAGAGTCACCAGATCCAGGTGAGGCCCTAGTGGGGACGGGATTCACAAGGTAAATGTGAGTCTACAAGAACACCACAGTCACCAGACCCAGGTGTGGTTCATGTGGGAACGGAAGTCACCAGGTCCAGCTGAGACCCAGTTGGGGACGACAGTCACCAGGTCCAGTTTGAGGCCTAGGTTTGGGGACGAGAGTCATCAGGACCAGTTGAGGCCAAAGTGTGGAGCAAAGTTATCATGTCCAGGTGGGGCCAGGTGGGGAACAGAGTAACCATATCCCATTGATGCCAGGTGGGAAAAGAGTCACAAGGTCCAGACGAAGCCTAAGATTGGAGTAGATTCACCAGGTCCTGTTGAGGCCCACCTGAGGACCAGTGTCCCCAGCTCTGGGTGTGTCACCCGGTTCTGGTGATATCCACGTGGGGACCAGTGTCACAAGTCAGGGTGAGGCCCAGAGGGGGAGAGAATCACTAGGTCCAGGTGAGGCCCCGATGTGGAACTGTGAAACCAGGTCCCATGATGCACATATGAGGACCTGAGTCACCAGGTCCAGGTGAGGTCCCTGTGGGAACCAGTCACCTCGTCCAGGTGAGGCCCAGGTGGGACCACAGTCACCAGGTCCTGGTGAGGCCCAGGTATATAAGAGAGTATCCAGGTCCCAATGATGCCCAGGTAAGGACCAGAGTCAACAGGTCCAGGAGAGGCCCAAATATAGATCACAGTCATTGTGTTCCAGGTGAGGCCAGAGGGAGACCACAGGGAACAGATCCAGGAGAGCCCCATATGGGAACCAGAGCCACCAGATCCAGGTGAGGTCCAGGAGGGACCACAGTCACAAGGTCCAGGTGAGGCGCTGGTGGCAACATGATTCACCAAGTCCAGGTGAGGCCCACGTGGTGACCTGTCACCAGGGCCAGTTGCGGACAAGCTAAGGACCAGATTCACGAGGCCCAAGTGAAGCCCAATGGGTGACTAGAGTCACCAGGTAAGGGTGAGGCCCAGAGGGGAACCAGAGTAATCAGTTTAGTTTGAGGCCCAAAATGGGACCAGAGATCCCTGGTCAAACTAGGCCCAGGTGTGGCATAGAGTATCCAGGTCCCAATGATGCCTGGGTGAGGACCAGAGTCACTATGGCCATGCAGGCTCAGATGGGGAACAGAATTACTAGGTCCTGGTGAGGCATAGAATAAGACCACAATCACCAGTATCAGGTGTGCCCCTTGTGGGAACCAGAGCCACTCTATCCAGCTGTGTCCCAGGTCCATGTGAGCCCCACGTCAGGACCAGATGCATCAGGTCGAATTAAGGCATAGTTCGGGACAAGAGTCACCAGGTCTGGGTGCGGGCTAGGTGGGGCAAGATTCAGCAGTTCTGAGTTAGGTCAAAGTGGGGACGAGAGACACCAGGTCCAGGTGAGGCCAAACTGAGGACCAGAGTCACCAGATCCAGGTGAGGTCCATGTTGGAAAGAGAGTCACCAGGTCCAGGAGAGGTCCAGGTGGGGACCAGAGTCACCAGATCCAGGTGAAGTCCAGGTGGGGACCAGAGTCACCAGATCCATGTGAAACCCAGGTGGGGACCAGAGTCACTAGGTCCTGATTAGGCCCAGGTGAGGATCAGAGTTACCAGATACACGTGAGCCCTTGGCGGGGATCAGAGCAAAAAGGTCCACGTGAGCCCGGCTTGGGTACCATGGTCAACAAGTCTACCTGAGGCTCAGGTGTGGAACACAGTAATCATGTCCAGGTGAGTCCCCGGTGGTGACAAGAGTCACCACGTCCAGTTGAGGCCCAATTGGTGACCAGGATCACCAGGTACAGGGGAGGCCCTTGAGAGAACCAGAGTCAACATTCGAGGACAGGCGGAGGTGGCAACCAGGGTCAGCAGGTCGAAGTCAGGCCAAAGTGGGGTTCACAGTCACTAGGGCCTAGTGAGACCCACAGGGGGACCAGAGTCACCTTGTCCAGGTGAGATCCAGTTGTGGAACAGAGTCACCGGGTCCCAATTTTGCCCAGTTGAGGACCATGGTCAACAGGGCCAGGTGAGGCCCTGATGGGGACCGGAGTCCCCAAATTCAGGTGAAGCCCAGGTGGGGACCACAGTCACCAGATCCAGGGTAGTCTCAAGTGGAGACCAGAATCACCAGGTCCTGGTGAGGTGCAGGTGGCAACCACACTCACCAAGTCCGGGTGAGGCCCTGGTGGGGACCAGAGTCACGAGGTACATGAGAAGCTAGAAACACTGCAGCCACCAGGTCCACATGATGTCCATGTGGGAACGAGAATTACAAGTTACAAGTGAGGACTAGGTGGGGATCTGAGTCACCATGTCCAGGTGAGACCCTGGTGGGAACCAGTGTCACCATGTCCAAGTGTGGACCAGGTGAAGACGAGAGTTAATAGGTCCGGCCGGGTCACTGTTAGTGAACAGTGTAACCATATCCTGATGCTACTCAGGTGTGTACCAGATACAAGGTCCTGGTGAGTCCCAGTTGGGACCAGAGACATGAGGACCAGGTGAGGTACCGATGGAAACCACAGTCACCAGGTCAGGTGAGGCCATGCTTAGGTTCAGAGTCACCACTTACAGGTGAGGTCCATGGGGAGCCAGAGTCACATGGCACAGAAGAGGCGAAAGTCAGGACCAGAGTCACCACGATCAGGTCAGTCCCACTGAGAATAGAGTAACCACGTCCCGATGATGCCCATGTAGAACCACAGTTACCAGGTCCAGGGGCGGCCAACCTAAAGGCCATGCAGTGGAACCATGTCCCGATGAAGCCCAGGTAGGGAAGAGAGTCACCAAGTCCAAATGAGGCCCAGATGGAGCATATTCAATAGGTCCATGTGAGGCCCAGTTGAGGACCAGAGTCACCAGATCCAGGTGAAGCCAAGGTGGGGACCAGAGTCACTAGGTCCAGATGAGGCCCAAGTGAGGACCAGTGTTACCAGGTACACGTGATGCCCCGGTGGGAATCAGAGGAAACAGGTCCATATGAGGCAGGCTTCGGTACCATGGTCAACAGGACTACTTGAGGCCCAGGTGTGGAACACAGTAACCAGGTCCAGGTGAGTCCCCGGTGGTGACAAGGGGCACCACGTTCAGCTGAGTCCCAGGGGGGACCAAGATCACCAGGGACAGGGGAAGCCCTTGAAAGAACCAGAGTCAACAGTTCGAGGTCAGGCGCAGGTGTCAACCTGGGTCAGCAGGTCCAAGTCAGGCCAAAGTCGGGTTCACAGTCACTAGGGCACGGTGAGACCGAGAGGGGGACCAGAGTCACCTGGTCCAGGTGAGGTCCAGGGGTGGAACACAGTCACCGGGTCCCAATTTTGCCAGTTGAGGACCATGGTTCACAGGGCCAGGTGAGTCCCAGATTGCGGATCCTCAATCTGGATCAGATTCACCAGTTCCAGTTGAGGCTAAGAAGGAGTCCACAGCAATCATGTCCAGATTGACGCCTAGGTCGGGGGACGAGAGTCATCAGGACTAGTTGAGGCCAAAATGTGGAGCAAAGTTATCATGTCCAGGTGAGGCCCAGGTGGGGAACAGACTAACCATGTCCCATTGATACCAGGTGGGAAAAGAGTCACAAGATCCAGACGAGGCCTAAGTGAGGAGCAGATTCACCAGGTCCTGTTGAGGCCCAGTTGAGGACCAGTGTCCCCAGCTCCGGGTGAGTCCCAGAGGGGGACCAGAGTCACCCGGTTCTGGTGATATCCAGGTGGGGACCAGAGTCACCACGTCAGGGTGAGGACCATAATGGGACGAGAATCACTAGGTTCAGGTTAGGTCCCGATGTGGAACTGAGAAACCAGGTCCCATGATGCCCATATGAGGACCTGAGTCACCAGGTCCAGGTGAGGTCCCTGTGGGAACCAGTCACCTCGTCCAGGTGAGGCCCAGGTGGGACCACAGTCACCAGTATCATGTGAGCCCCTTGTGGGAACAAGAGCCACTCTATCCAGCTGAGTCCCAGGTCCATGTGAGGTCAACGTGAGGAGCAGATTCATCAGGTCGAATTGAGGCAGAGCTGGGGACAAGAGTCACCAGGTCTGCGTGCGGCCTAGGTGGGTCAAGAATCAGCAGTTCTGAGTTAGGTCTAAGTGGGGACGAGAGAAACCAGGTCCAGGTGAGGCCAAACTGAGTACCAGAGTCACCAGATCCAGGTGAGTTCCAGGTGGGGACCAGAGTCACCAGATCCAGGTGAAGCCCAGGTGGGGACCAGAGTCACTAGGTCCAGATGAGGCCCAGGTGAGGACCAGAGTTACCAGGTACACGTGAGGCCCCGGTGGGGATCAGAGGAAACAGGTATATGTGAGGCCGCCTTGGGGACCATGGTCAACAGGTCTACTTGAGGCCCAGGTGTGGAACACAGTAAGCAGGTCCTGGTGAGTCCCCCGTGGTGACAAGGGTACCACGTTCAGGTGGGGCCCAGTTGCGGACCAGGATCACCAGGTACAGGGGAGGCCCTTGAGAGAACCAGAGTCAACAGTTAGAGGTCAGGCGCAGGTGGCAACCAGGGTCAGCAGGTCCAAGTCAGGCCAAAGTGGGGTTCATAGTCACTAGGGCACGGTGAGACCCAGAGGGGGACCAGAGTCACCTGGTCCTGTGAGGTCCAGTTGTGCAACTCAATCACCGGGTCCCAATTTTGCCCAGTGAGGACCATGGTCAACAGGGCCAGTTGAGGCCCAGATGGGGACCGGAGTCCCAAAATCCAGGTGAAGCCCAGGTGGGGACCACAGTCACCAGATGCAGGGTAGTCTCAGGTGCAGACCAGAATCACCAGCTGCAGGTGAGGTGCAGGTGGCAACCACACTCACCAGGTCCCGGTGAGGCCCTGGTGGGGACCAGAGTCACGAGGTACATGAGAAGCTAGAAACACTGCAGCCACCAGGTCGACATGGTGTCCATGTGGGAACGAGAATCACCAGTTACAAATGAGGCCCAGGTGGGGATCCAATTCACAATGTCCAGGTGAGACCCAGGTGGGAACCAGTGTCACCACATCCAGGTGTGGCCCAGGTGAAGACCAGAGTTAATATGTCCCGCTGTGTCACTGATAGTGAAGAGTGTAACGATATCCTGATGCTAACCAGGTGGGTACCAGAGACACCAGGTCCTGGTGAGGCCCAGGTGCGACTAGAGACATGAGGTCCAGGTGAGGTCCCGATGGGAACCACAGTCAGAAAGTCAGGTGAGGCCATGCTTAGGATCAGAGTCACCAGTTACAGATGAGGCCCAGGTGGAGCCAGAGTCACCTGGTACAGAAGAGGCCAAAGTCAGGACCAGAGTTACCAGGATCAGGTCAGTCCCAGTGGGGAATACAGTAACCATGTCCCGATGATGACCAGGTAGAACCAGAGTCACCAGGTCCAGATGAGGCGCAGGTGGGGAGCATATTCTCTAGGTCCCGGTGAGGCCCAGTTGAGGACCAGAGTCACCAGGTGTAGTTGAGGCCTAGAGGGGTACAAGATTCACCTGGTCTAAGTGACATCCAGATGGGGACCAGAGTCACCATGTCAGGGTGAGGCCCAGAGGGGATCCAGAGTCTTCATGTCTAGGTGAGGCTCAGGTGTGGAACAGAGTATCCAGGTTAATGGTCCACAGGTGAGGACCAGAGTCACCAGATCTGGGTGAGGTCCAGTTAGGATCAGAGTCACTAGTCCCAGTTGAGGCCAAGAAGGCGTCCACAGCAATCAGGTCCCTGTGGGGAACAAAGTCACCAGGACTGGGTGAGGCCTAGATGGGGACCAGATTCACCAGGCCCAGGTGATTCCCAGGTGGTGACCAGAGTTACCAGTTCTGGGGAAGGACCAGGTAAGGACCAGATTCACCAGGTCCAATTGAGGCCCACGTGGGGACCTGGGTCACCAGGTATGGGTGAGGCACAATTGGCAACCCCACTCACCAGGTCCAGGTGAGGCCAACCTGCAGGCCATGCAGTGGAACCATGTCCCGATTATGCCCAGGTAGGGACCAGAATTACCAGGTCCAGGTGAGGCCAACCTGCAAGCCATGCATTGGAACCATATCCCTATGATGCCCAGGTAGGTACCAGAGTCACCAGGTCCAAATGAGTCCCAGATGGAGCAAATTCACTAGATCCAGTTGAGGCCCAGTTGAGGACCAGGTTCACCAGAACTGTTTGAGGCCTAGAGCGGTACCAGAATCACCTGGTCCAGGTGACATCCAGATGGGGACCAGAGTCACCAGGGCAGGGTGAGGCCCAGAGAGGTTCCAGAGTCAGCATGTCCAGTTGAGGCTCAAGTGTAGAACAGAGTCACCAGGTACCAATGATGCCCAGGTGAGGACCAGAGTCACCAGGTCTGGGTGACGCGCAGATAGGATCAGAGTCACCAGTTCCAGGTGAGGCTAAGAAAGAGTCCACAGCAATCAGGTCCAGGTGGGGAACAAAGTCACCAGGACTGGGTGAGGCCCAGATCACCAGGTCCATGTGAGGTACAGGTGGCAACCACACTCACCCGGTCCCGGAGACGCCCCGGTGGGGACCAGAGACACGACGTACATGAGAAGCTAGAAACACTGCAGCCACCAGGTTCACACGATGTCCATGTGGGAATGAAAATCACCAGTTACAGGTGAGGACCAGGTGGGGATCCGACTCACCATGTCCAGGTGAGACCCAGGTGGGAACCAGTGTCACCATGTCCAGGTGTGGCCCAGGTGAAGACCAGAGTTATTAGGTCCGGCTGGATGAGTGTTAGTGAACAGTGTAACCATATGCTGATGCTACCCAGGTGGGTACCAGAGACACCAGGTCCTGATGAGGCCCAGGTGTAACCGGAGACATGAGGTCCAAGTGAGGTCCCGATGGGAACCACAGTCACCGGGTCAGGTGAGCCCATGCTTAGGATCAGAGTTACCAGGTACAGATGAGGCCCAGGTGGAGCCAGAGTCACCTGGTACAGAAGAGGCCAAAGTCAGGACCAGAGTTACCAGGATCAGGTCAGTCCCAGTGGGTAATACAGTAACCATGTTCCAATGATGCCCAGGTAGAGTCAGAGTCACCAGGTCCAGCGAGGCGCAGGTGGGTAGAATATTCACTAGGTCCAGGTGAGGCCCAGATGAGGACCAGAGTCACCAGGTCTAGTTGACGCCTAGAGGGGTACCAGATTCACCTGGTCTAGGGGACATCCAGATGGGGACCAGAGTCACCATGTCAGGGTCAGACCCAGAGGGCATCCAGAGTCATCATGTCCAGGTGAGGTTCAGGTGTGGAACAGAGTATCCAGGTCATAATGGTCCACAGGTGAGGACCAGAGTCACCAGATCTGGGTGAGGCCCAGTTAGGAGCAGAGTCACAAGTTCCAGGTGAGGCCAAGAAGGAGTCCACAGCAATCAGGTCCAGGTGGGGATCAAAGACACCAGGAATGTGTGAGGTCCAAATGGGGACCAGATTCACGAGGTCCAGGTGATTCCCATTTGGTGACAAGGGTTACCAGTTCCGGGTGAGGACCAGGTCAGGACCAGATTCACCAGGTCCAAGTGACGCCGACGTGAGACCTGTGTCACCAGGTATGGGTGAGGCCCAGGTGGCAAGCCCACTCACCAGGTCTATATGAGGCCAACCTGCAGGCCATGCAGAGGAACCGTGTCCCGATGATGCCCAGGTAGGGACCAGAGGTACGAGGTCCAGGTGACGCCAACCTGCAGGCCATGCAGAGGAACCGTGTCCCGATGATGCCCAGGTAGGGACCAGAGTTACCAGGTCAAGAAGAGGCCAACCTGCAGACCATTATGTGAAACCAGGTCGCGATGTTTCCCACGTAGGGACCAGAGTCACCAGGTCCAAATGAGGCCCAGATGGAGCATATTTACTAGGTCCAGGTGAGGCCCAGTTGAGGACCAGAGTCACCAGATCTGGTTGAGGCCCAGAGGGGTACCAGATTCACCTGGTCTAGGTGACATCCAGATGGGGACCAGAGTAACCATGTCAGGGTGAGGCCCAGAGGGGATCCAGAGTCACCATGTCCAGGTGAGGCTCAAGTGTGGAACAGAGTATCCAGGTCATAATGGTCCATAGGTGAGGACCAGAGTCACCAGATCTGGGAGAGGCCCAGTTAGGATCAGAGTTACCACTTCCAGGTGAGGCCAAGAATGTGTCCACAGCAATCAGGTCCAGGTGGGGAACAAAGTCACCAGGACTAGGTGATGCCCAGGTGGTGACCAGATTTACCAGTTCCGGGTGGGAACTAGGTAAGGACCAGATTCACCAGGTCCAAGTGAGGCCCACGTGGGGACCTGTGTCACCAGGCATGGGTAAGACCCCTGTGGGAAACCCACTCACCAGGTCAAGATGAGGCCAACCTGCAGGCCATGCAGAGGAGCCATGTCCCGATGATGCCCAGGTAGGGACCAGAGTTACCAGATCCAGGTGAGACCCAGGTGGGGAATACAGGAACCAGGTCCAGATTGAGGCAGGTGGGGGGACCAGAGTCATCAGGACCAGTGGAGGACAAAGTGCGGAGAAAACTTATCATGTCCAGGTGAGGCCCAGGTGGGGAACAGAGTAACCATGTCCCATTGATGCCAGGTTGGATAAGGGTCACAAGGTCCAGACGAGGCCTAAGTGAGGAGTAGATTCACCAGATCCTGTTGAGCCCAGTTGAGGACCAGTGAGCCCAGCTCCAGGTGAGTCCCAGAGGGGGACCAGAGTCACCCGGATCTGGTGATATCCAGGTGAGGACCAGAGTCACCACCTCAGGGTGAGGCCAGAGGTGGACGAGAATCACTAGGTCCAGGTGAGGCCCCGATGTGGAACTGAGAAACCAGGTTCCATGATGCCCATATGAGGACCTGAGTCACCAGGTCCAGGTGAGGTCCCTGTGGTAACCAGTCACCTCGTCCAGGTGAGGCCCAGGTGGGACCACAGTCACCAGGTCCAGGTGAGGCCCAGGTATATAAGGGAGTATCCAGGTCCCAATGATGCCCAGGTAAGGACCAGAGTCAACAGGTCCAGGAGAGGCCCAAATACGGTTCAGAGTCATTGTGTTCCAGGTGTGGCCAGATGGAGACCACAGGAACCAGGTCCAGGAGAGCCCCATATGGGAACCATATCAACCAGATCCAGGTGATGTCCGGGTGGGACCACAGTCACAAGGTCCAGGTGAGGCGCACGTGGCAACAGGATTCACCAAGTCCAAGTGAGGCCCAGGTGGCAACCGGTCACCATATCCAGAATCGGATCAGATAAGGACCATATTCGCCAGGCCTAAGTGAAGCCCAAGGGGTGACCAGAGTCACCAGGTAGGGGTGAGGCCCAGAGGGGGAACCAGAGTAACCAGTTTAGTTTGACGCCCAGAATGGGACCATAGGTCCCTGGTGAATGTGAGGCCCAGGTGTGGAATAGAGTATCCAGATCCCAATGATGTCTGGGTAAGGACCAGAGTTAGTAGGGCCATACAGGCCCAGATGGGGAACAGAATCACTAGGTCCTGGTGAGGCATAGAATAAGACCACAGTCAGCTGTATCAGGTGAGCCGCTTGTGGGAACCAGAGCCACTCTATCCAGCTGAGTCCCAGGTCAATGTGAGGCCCACGTGACTACCAGATTCATCAGGTCGAATTGAGGCATAGCTGGGGACAAGAGTCACCAGGTCTGGGTGAGGCCTAGGTGGGTGAAGATTCAGCAGTTCTGAGTTAGGTCAAAGTGGGAATGAGAGACACCAGGTCCAGTTGAAGCCAAACTGAGGACCAGAGTCACCAGATCCAGGTGAGGTCCATGTTGGAAAGAGAGTCACCAGGTCCAGGAGAGGTCCAGGTGGGGACCAGAGTCACCAGATCCAGGTGAAGTCCAGGTGGGGACCAGAGTCACCAGATCCAGGTGAAGCCCAGGTGGGGACCAGAGTCACTAGGTCCAGATTAGGCCCAGGCGAGGACCAGAGTTACCAGGTACACGTGAGGCCCCGGTGGGGATCAGAGGCAACATGTCCATGTGAGGCCAGCTTGGGTACCATGGTCAACAGGTCTACTTGAGGCCTAGGTGTGGAACACCTTAACCAGGTCCAGGTGAGTCCCCCGGTGGTGACAAGAGTCACCACGTCCAGGTGAGGCCCAGGTGGGGACCAGGATCACCAGGTACAGGGGAGGCCCTTGAAAGAACCAGAGTCAACAGTTCGAGGTCAGGCGCAGGTGGCAACCAGGGTCAGCAGGTCCAAGTCAGGCCAAAGTGGGGTTAACAGTAATTAGGGCACGGTGAGACCCAGAGTGGGACCAGAGTCACCTGGTCCAGGTGAGGTTCAGTTGTGGAACACAGTCACAGGTTCCCAATTTTGGCCAGTTGACGACCATGGTCAACAAGGCCAGGTGAGGCCCAGATGGGGACCGGAATCCCCAAATCCAGGTGAAGCCGAGGTAGGGACCACAGTCACCAATCCAGTGTAGTCTCAGGTGCAGACCAGAATCACCAGGTCCAGTTGAGGTGCAGGTGGCAACCACACTCACCAGGTCCCGGTGAGGCACTGGTGGGGACCAGAGTCACGAGGACATGAGAAGCTAGAAACACTGCAGCCACCCCGTTCACATGATGTCCATTGTGGAAGCGAGAATCACCAGTTAAAGCTGAGGAACAGGTGGGGATCTGACTCACCATGTACAGGTGAGACCCAGGTGGGAACGAGTGTCACCATGTCCAGGTGTGGCCCAGGTAAAGACCAGAGTTAATAGGTCCGGCTGGGTCACTGTTAGTGAACAGTGTAACCATATCCTGATGCTACACAGGTGGTTAGCAGAGACACCAGGCCCTGGTAAGTCCCAGGTGGGACCGGAGACCTGAGGTCAGGTGAGGTCCCGATGGGAAGCACTGTCACCAGGTCAGATGAGGCCTTGTGTAGGATCAGAATCACCAGTTACAGGTGAGGTCCAGGTGGAGCCAGAGTTACCTGGTACAGAAGAGTCCAAAGAGAGGACCAGAGTTACCAGGATCAGGGGATTCCCAGTGTGGAATAGAGTAACATTGTACCGATGATGCCCAGGTAGGGACCAGAGTCACCAGGTCCAAATGAGGCCCAGATGGAGCATATTCACTAGGTCCAGGTGAGGTCCCAGTTGAGGACCAGAGTCACCAGATCTTGTTGAGTCCTAGAGGGGTACAAGAATCACCAGGTCCAGGTGAACATCCAGATGGGGACCTGGGTCACCAGGTCAGGGTGAAGCCCAGAGTGGTTCCAGTGTCATCATGTCCAGGTGAGGCTCAGGTGTGGATCAGAGTCTTCAGGTACCAATGATGCCCAGGTGAGGACCAGAGTCACCAGGTCTGGGTGACACTCAGATAGGATCAGAGTCGCCAGTTCCAGGTGAGGCCAAGAAAGAGTCCACAGCAATCAGGTCCAGGTGGGGAAAAAGTCACCAGGACTGGGTGAGGCACAGATGGGTACCAGATTCACCAGGTACAGGTGAGACCAGGTGGTGACCAGTGTCCCCGTGGTGGGAGAGGACCAGGTAAGAACAAGATTCACCAGGTCCAAGAGGCCCACGTGGGGACCTGAGTCACCAGGTATGGTGAGGCCCAGGTGTCAACCCCACTCACCAGGTCCAGGTGAGGCCAGCCTGCAGGCCAGAGTCACCAGATCCAGGTAATGCCCTAGTGGGGACCCGTGTCACCAGGAAAATGTGAGTCTACCAGAACACCACAGTCACCAGCTCCAGGTGTGTTTATGTGGGAACGAGAGTCACCAGGTCCAGGTGAGACCCAGGTGGGGGACACACTCACCAGGTCCAGATTGAGGCCTAGGTGGGGGGGACCAGATTCATCAGGACCAGTTGAGGCCAAAGTGTGGAGCAAAGTTTTCATGTCCAGGTGAGGCCCAGGTGGGGAACAGAGTAACCATGTCCCATAGATGCCATGTGGGAAAAGAGACACATGGTCCTAGAGGAGGCCCTAAGTGAGGAGTAGATTCACCAGGTCCTGTTGAGGCCCAGCGGAGGACCAGTGTCCCCAGCTCCGGAGAGTCCCAGAGGGGACCAGAGTCACCCGGTTCTGGTGATATCCAGGGGTGACCAGAGTCACCACGTCAGAGTGAGGCCCAGAGGGGACGAGAATCACTAGGTCCAGGTGAGGCCCCGATGTGGAACTGAAAACCAGGTCCCATGATGCCCATATGAGGACCTGAGTCACCAGGTCCAGGTGAGGTCCCTGTGGTAACCAGTCACCTCGTCCAGGTGAGGCCCAGGTGGGACCACAGTCACCAGGTCCAGGTGAGGCCCAGGTATATAGAGAGTATCCAGGTCCCTGTGATGCCCAGGTAAGGACCAGCGTCATAGTTCCAGGAGAGGCCCAAATATGTATCAGAGTCATTGTGTTCCAGGTGAGGCCAGATGGAGAACAACACGGACCAGGTTCAGGAGAGCCCATATGGGAACCAGAGCAACCAGATTCAGGTGAGGTCCAGGTGGGACCACAGTCACAAGGTCCAGGTGAGGCGCAGGTGGCAACAGGATTCACCAAGTACACGGTGAGATCCAGGTGGACGACCAGTCAGCAGAGCCGGTGCGGACCAGCCTAAGGACCAGATTCACCAGGCCGAAAGTGAAGCCCAAGGGGTGGCCAGAGTCACCAGGTAAGGGTGAGGATAGAGTGTGAACCAGAGTAACCAGTTTAGTTTGAGGGACCAGAATGGAACCAGAGTTTCCTGGACAAAGTGAGGCCCAGTTGTAGAATAGAGTATACAGGTCCCAATGATGCCTGGGTGAGGACCAAGGTCACTAGGGCCATGCAGGCCCAGATGGGGAACAGAATCACTAGGTCCCGGTGAGGCATAGATAAGACCACAGTCCACAGTTCATGTGAGGCCCTTGTGGGAACCAGAGACACTCTATCCAGGTGAGTCCCCAGGTCCATGTGAGGCCCACGTGAGGACCAGATTCATCAGGTCGAATTGAGGCATAGCTGGGGGACAAGAGTCACCAGGTCTGGGTGCGGCCTAGGTGGGGCAAGATTCAGCAGTTCTGAGTTAGGTCAAAGTGGGGACGAGAGACACCAGGTCAGGTGAGGCCAAACTGAGGACCAGAGTCACCAGATCCAGGTGAGGTCCAGGTTGGAAAGAGAGTCACTAGGTCCAGGAGAGGTCCAGGTGGGAACCAGAGTCACCAGATCCAGGTGAAGCCCAGGTGGTGACCATAGTCACTAGGTCCAGATGAGGCCCAGGTGAGGATCAGAGTTACCAGATACACGTGAGCCCCCGGCGGGTATCAGAGCCAAAAGGTCCACGTGAGGCCGGCTTGGGACCCATGGTCAACAGGTCTACCTGAGGCCCAGGTGTGGAACACAGTAACCAGGTCCAGTGAGTTACCCGGTGGTGACAAGAGTCACCACGTCCAGGTGAGGCCCAGGTGGGGACCAGGATCACAGGTCCAGGGGAGGCCCTTGATAGAACCAGAGTCAACAGTTCGAGGTCTGGCGCAGGTGGCAAACAGGGTCAGCAGGTCCAAGTCAGGCCAAAGTGGGTTCACAGTCACTAGGGCACGTGAGACCCAGAGGGGGACCAGAGTCACCTGGTCCAGGTGAGTCCAGTTGTGGAAAGAGTCACCGGTTCCCAATTTTGCCCAGTTGAGACCATGGTCAACTGGGCCAGGTGAGGCCCAGATGGGGACCGGAGTCCCCAAATCCAGGTGAGCCCAGGGGAACCGGAGTCACCAGATCCAGGGTAGTCTCAGGTGCAGACCAGAATCACCAGGTCCAGGTGAGGACAACCTGCAGGCCAGAGTCCACCAGATCCAGGTGAGGCCTAGTGGGGACCGAGTCACCAGGTAAATGTGAGTCTACAGGAAAACCACAGTCACCAGGTCCAGGTGTGGTTCATGTGGGAACGAGATTCACCAAGTCCAGGTGAGACCCTGGTCGGGACCACAGTCACAAGGTCCAGATTGAGGCCTAGGTGGGGGGACCAGAGTCATCAGGACCAGTTGAGGCCAAAGTGTGGAGCAAAGTTATCATGTCGAGGGTAGGCCCATGTGGGGAACAGAGTAACCATGTCCCATTGATTCCCAGGGGGAATAGGTCACAAGGTCCAGACGCGGCCTAAGTGAGGAGTAGATTCACCAGGTCCTGTTGAGGCCAGTTGAGGACCACTGTCCCCAGCTGAGGGTGCGTCCTTTAGGGGAACTAGAGTCACCCGGTCTGGTGATATCCAGGTGGGGAGCAGAGTCACCACGTCAGGGTGAGGGCCCAGAGCGGGAGGAGAATCACTAGGTCCAGGTGAGGCCCCGATGTGGAACTGAGAAACCAACTCCCAAGATGCCCATATGAGGACATGAGTCACCAGGTCCAGGTGATGTCCGGGTGTGAACCAGTCACCTCGTCCAGGGAGGCCCAGGTGGGACCACAGTCACCAGGTCCAGGTGAGGTCCAGGTATATAAGAGAGTATCCAGGTCCCAATGATGCCCAGGTAAAGACCAGAGTCAACAGGTCCAGGAGAGGCCCAAATATGGATCAGAGTCATTGTGTTCCAGGTGAGGCCAGATGGAGACCACAGGAACCAGGTCCAGGAGAGCCAATATGGGAACCAGAGCCAGCAGATCCAGGTGAGGTCCAGGTGGGATCACAGTCACAAGGTCCAGGTGAGGCGCAGGTGGCAACAGGATTCACCAAGTGCAGGTGAGGCCCAGGTGCCGAACAGTCACCAGATCCAGGTGCGGACCAGCTAAAGACCAAATTTAACAGGCCCAATGAAGCCAAGGGGTGACCAGAGTCACCAGGTAAGGGTGAGGCCAGAGGGGGAACCAGAATAACCAGTTTAGTTTGAGGCCCAGAATGGGACCAGAGGTCTCTGGTCAAAGTGAGGCCCAGGTGTGGAATAGAGTATCCAGGTCCCAATCATGCCCGGGTGAGGACCAGAGTCACTAGGTCCATGCAGGCCCAGATGGCGAACAGAATCACTAGGTACTGGTGAGGCACAGAATAAGACAACAGTCAGTAGTGTCAGGTGAGCCCCTTGTGGGAACCAGAGCCACTCTATCCAGCTGAGTCCCAAGTCCATGTGAGGCCCACGTGAGGACCAGATTCATCAAGTCGAATTGAGGCATAGCTGGGGACAAGAGTCACCAGATCTGGGTGCGGCCTAAGTGGGGCAAGATTCAGCAGTTCTGAGTTACGTCAAAGTGGGGACAAGAGACACCAGGTACGGGTGATGCCAAACTGAGGAGCAGAGTCACCAGACCCAGGTGAGGTCCATGTTGGAAAAAGAGTCACCAGGTCCAGGTGACCCCAGGTGGGGACCAGGATCACCAGGTACAGGGGAGGCCTTTGAAAGAACCAGAGTCAACAGTTCGAGGTCAGTGCAGGTGGCAACCAGGGACAGAAGGTGCAAGTCGGGCCAAAGTGGGGTTCACAGTCACTGGGCACGGTGAGACCCAGAGGGGGACCAGAGTCACCTGGTCCAGGTGAGGTCCAGTTGTGGAACACAGTCACCGGGTCCCAAATTTGCCCAGTTGAGGATCATGGTCAACAGAGCCAGGAGTGCCCATATGGGGCCCAGAGTCCCCAAATCCAGGTGAAGCCCAGGTGGGGACCACAGTCACCAGATCCAGGGTAGTCTCGGTTGCAGACCAGAATCACCAGGTCCAGGTGATGTGCAGGTGGCAACCACACTCACCAGGTCCCGGTGAGGCCCTGGTGGGGACCCGAGCCACGAGGTACATGGGAAGCTAGAAACACTGCAGCCACCAGGTCCACATGATGTCCATGTGGGAACGCGAATCACCAGTTACAGGTGAGGACCAGGTGGGATCCGACCCACCATGCCCAGGTGAGACCCAGGTGAAGACCAGAGTTAATAGTCCGGCTGGGTCACTGTTAGTGAACAGTGTAACCATATCCTGATGCTACCCAGGTGGGTACCAGAGACACCATATCCTGGTGAGGCCCAGGTGGGCCCAGATACATGAGGTCCAGATGAGGTCCCGATGGGAACCACAGTCACCACGTCAGGTGAGGCCATGCTTAGGATCAGAGTCACCAGTACAGGTGAGGCCCAGGTGGAGCCAGAGTCACCTGGTACAGAAGAGGCCAAAGTCAAGACCAGAGTTACCACGATCAGGTCAGTCCCAGTGGGGAATAGAGTAACCATTTCAGGATGATGCCCAGGAACCAGAGTCACCAGGTCCAGATGAGGCGCAGGTGGGGAGCATATTCACTAGGTCCCTGTGAGGCCAAGTTGAGGACGAGAGTCACCAGGTCTAGTTGAGTCCTAGAGGGGTACCAGATTCACCTGGTCTAGGTGACATCCAAATGGACCAGAGTCACCATTTCAGGGTGGGCCCAG
>NW_023330708.1:0-66763 GCF_011100685.1 Canis lupus familiaris | reverse complement strand
AAATGGTCATTGAGCATATGAAATGATCTTTAGGAAAGTACAAATTAAAACCAAGTAAGATACTCCTTCACACTCATAGTGTGGCTATGATCAAAAACATAAAAGCATCAAGTATCCTAAATGTGGAGAATTGGAACCCTTGTACGTCACTGGTGGGAATGTAAAATGCCCCAGCTGCTGTGGAAAACACCTTGGCAGTTCCTCAAGAAGGTTAACATTGTATTTGTCCTGTAATCCAGAAGTTCTGCCTTTGAGGTTTTACTCAAAACATTTGAAAGCAGGGACTCAAATAATTGTACCATCATGTTTACGGCAGCATTATTTACAATAGCCAAAAGTTGAAACAACTTGGGTCCATTAACAAATGAATGGATAAGCAGAATGTGTATTAATACATAGAATGGAATATTTCAGCCATGAAAAGGAATGACATTCTGATACAATATGGATGAACCTTGAATACATTATGCTAAGTAGAATAAGTAGAAAGGACAGATTAATTACAGGATTCTACTTAAATGAGGTATCTAGAATAGGCAAATTCAGAGAGAGAGGAAGTAGAGATTACCAAGGGCTTGGGGGAGGAGGGTATGAGGATTTATTATATAATGGGTACAGAGTTAATGTTCAAGAAAATGAAAAAAGTTCTGGACATGGAAAGCGATGATGGTTATACAACACTGTGACTGTACTTAATGCCACTGAATTGTATACTTAAAAATGGGTAATATGGGACATCCCCTATGTGGCTCAGTTAGGTGTCCGACTCTTGATCACATCTCAGGTCTTGATCTCAGGGTCGTGAGTGCATGCCGTGTGGTGGATAATATGGTAAATTCACAAATATATGTAAATTACATACAAAGTTTGTGTGTTTGTGTGTGTGTATTATATACATACATAGTTTCTATTTTGTTTTGCCAAGAAGAAAGTGGGTTTTTATTAGCAGTTTGGTTTTTTTTTTTTTTTTTTTTTTTAAGTAAGCTCCATGTCTAATTGAGGCTTAGACTCACAGCCCTGAGTACTAGAGTCCCACACAGTACCAACTGTGCCATCCAGGTTACCCCTATTAGTAGTTTTAATAGTTGAATTTCATTGGAAAGGAACACCCTGCAAGAATTTAGTGCTTTAACACCTGAAATTCATATTTTTTCCTCAAATGTATAGTTTCAATTCACATGCAAAACCACCTGTTTTATTAAATTGAGCAACTTAGTTGATAATAAATGAAGTGTATATATTTTAGTTTTTGATGTTCTAGCCTAAAAATGTCTTTTTTCTAGTAAGGACTACTGAGCATTCTCTGTGGGCTACTGCCAACTTTTTTCTTTAACTCTCCATGGGATAATAACTCTCCATGGGATAATGTATTTCCTATAGACATACATTTGAAATGCATCAATTTATGAGTGTTACATTTATCAAATTTGGAATAAAAACATCTTCTAAGTCCTGGAAATGTGTAGTGGTGGGATCCCTGTGTGGCGCAGCGGTTTGGCGCCTGCTTTTGGCCCAGGGCGCAATCCTGGAGACCTGGGATCAAGTCCCACATCGGGCTTCCGGCACATGGAGCCTGCTTCTCCCTCTGCCTGTGTCTCTGCCTCTCTCACTCTCTCTCTCTCTCTGTGACTATCATTAAAAAAAAAAAAAATGTGTAGTGGTGATAATTTCATATCTTTTTAAATGTACTTAATGCTTCTCACTTTCACACTTAAAAATGGTAGAATGGTAAATTTTATGTTATGTTTAATTTACTGCATTTAAACAAAAACTCTATAGGATCTAAATCTATAGGATCTAAACTCTATAGGATGAATTAGAGAAAAATTTACACTCCTTTTAGCTAAAATTATGTGCTTTAAAAATGTGCTCCAAGTTTTAATTTATATAGGAGTAACTAAACTGAATTGTCATAAACATGTTGCTTTGGAATTTGCCATCACTTTGAATTAGAAAATGTTTTCTGACCTGATCTTTGTTTCCCCCTTAACTGCAGTGTGTAATGCATCTAGAAGACCGATTACAGGAGTTATACTTCAAGAGCAAAATGCTATCTGAGTACCTGAGGGGACAGATGCGTGTTCACGTCAAGGAACTAGGAGTGGTTCTAGGGTATGTTTATGGTTTCTTTTTGGCTTTGTTTTCTCATTGCACTTTCTTTAGGCAAAGAATATTCCCCAGAATTGCCTTTTTTCCTTTAAAGTCCTTTTCCTATTAGAAATTGGATACTGTTGTCAGTTGGGTTGCTCTATACCATATAAAAGCAGATTCCTAGCTTCCACTGATCTGAAAAGCATCATCTCTTGTACTATTACAATAAGTTGAGAAACTTGTAATTTACAAATATTGTAAACTCATCATTTCCAGCATCTGCCCTGCCATCCAGATGAGCTGATTGAAGTAACACTATTCTGTGGGTGGTAGTACATTACCTACATATTATTACTCCTACCCCATTACCTTTATACCCCATTATCTTTATACCATGTCTGTCTATTTTGCAGTTATCCCTGGGAAGAATATACTTTTCTAAAATGCTAACTGAAGGAGGAACAGGAAATTAGTGGGAGACATTGTCTAGCCTTTTTCATCATATTCTGTAGTCACTTTGCCTGTATTCTATGGCTACTTCCTGTGCATGTGTGTATGTATGTGTGTGAATTATTTCCTGAAATCCTAATTGCACAAATTAAAACAAACTAAAAATCTTTGAAATTAAGCTTTTTAGAAGGGAGAGCCAACATCAAGTAGCAACTGTGTGTCAGAAACCAAATTAAATATTACTATTTAATATTATTTCTTATCTTGATTGGAATAGATGATTCTGTGTCATGCCTTTATTTTTTTATTTTTTATGCCTTTATTTTTAAAAAATTTAAACTAGTTTTTAATGTAGTTTGCATATAACCAAATTTTACAGTACATTTTGGCATAAAATGAAAATTGTCAGTGACTTTTCCCCAACTTCTGACTCTCACCCAAACACAATTAATGGATTGTGTCTTCTTACAGAATTTTTAAATATATAGGATAAAAAGTATAATTTGGTTTACTTTCTGTATATCATCATGCAACTTGCCTTTTAATAATTGTGAATGTTTGTTCATATAAGTAAAAACTGATTTATCTCCATACTTTTAATGGTTGTATAGCATTTCATTATGTGGTAGAATTTAGATTATTTTCAGGTTTTGTACTGTTACAAATCAATGCTAGAATGAATATAAATCTTTGCAGTTTGTAGGATAAATTCTTAAAATTTTTTAAAGGATAGATGTATTAAATTTTTGATGGATATTGTTATTGTGATAGGTAAAACTAAATAAAGGTCATCAGAAAAGTATCAGAATAAATTCTCACAGACAATAGGAAGCATATTCTTCCTACTGCTGGCTATTGCCAGAGTTTTCCATCTTTGTCAAGCTACTAGCTGAAAAAAATATATAATATGATTTTATTCAGATTAATTCTCTGTGAATGAGTCTACATAACTTTTTTTTTTTTTTTAACATAACCTTTTCTATGTTTTTGGCCACTTTTTTCCCTATAAAAAGGGAAAGGATGTATTTTTTAAGAAGCTCCCCACCCCCCAAAAAAAGCTTCCCTTACTTCTTCCTAGTACTTTTTTTTTTTTTTTTTAAGATTTTATTTATTTGAGAAAGAGCAAGAAAGTGAGCACATGTGAGCAGAGGAAGGGGCATAGGGAGAAGGAGAGAATCTCAAGCAGTATCCACTTGTTCTGAGTGCAAAGCCCAATGTGGGGCTTGATCTCATGACCCTGAAATTATAACCAGAGCTGAAACCAAGAGTTGGACACTTCACTGACTGAGCCACCCAGGCACCCCTAGGTACTTCTATAAAAACTTTTTTTTTTAAAGTACGTTGGGGATCTTTTTTTTTTTTTTTTTTTAAGATTTTGTTTATTCATGAGAGACAGAGAGAGAGAGAGAGAGAGGCAGAGAGAGAGAGAGAGGCAGAGACACACAGGCAGAGGGAGAAACGGGCTCCATGCAGGGAGCCCGACGTGGGACTTGATCCCAGGTCTCTAGGATCACACGCTGGGCTGGAGGTGGCTCTAAACCACTGAGCCACTGGGGCTGCCCTATAAAAACATTTATATCCAAAACAGTATAGGTGGACACAGTCACTCTATATTATACTTTGTTGTATTTGTTAGATACTATCCCTTGCCCTAATGCCTAGTCTATTAGATCAGTGAGATGCCTTCCTACATCCATGACTTGTTACTTACTCTTGGGTTTCAGTAGTTTCTGTTTAAAAAAATCTTTTGTTCTAGTTTTTACTTACTGAAACATTTCCAGTTTGTGTAATCTTCAACTCTCTTCTTACCCTTTCTTTTCCTTTTCGCCAAAGTGGCCTAGGTTCTTGAATGCTGAAACATGGTACATAGATAGCAGTCATTGCCTGTAAGACACATGTCCTGGTACAGAGAGCCTAAACTGAGATTTTTTTTTCTTTATTTCAGGATTGAATCCAGTGATCTTTCTTCTGGCTGCTGTAGCAAGCACTCATTCTCCATATGTTGCTCAGATACTCCTTTAACATAAAGGTTGTTAGGAATTAACTTCAGTATAAAGTTAAATAGAAACCAAGGAAGCAGATACAACATTTGTTTATGGCAGTTTTTTTTTTTTTTTTTTTTTTTTCCCTGTTAGACTTCCATCTGAATGAGTCAAATGCCTGGGTATCCTGTGTTGCAGTACATATTGTGTGATCATTGGATTATTCTTCCTTTTGGCTGGACTTTGGGTGGTGGTGTATTTTAAACCAAGTTAAACGAAAACAGCATAAATAATTTTGAGGGAAAGCATTTGAAAAAGCCAAAGTGTAGAAATTTCTAAATGAATAACATCAAGGAATTTCATATGATCACTCCCGTGTTGCCACACTCATAAATAGCAATGGATGTCTCCAATTAAATGGCTCAGAAATAGTCATTTCATTAGTTTTAATTCCTTATTTCTAAGGTATAGATAGATCTATAAAAGCTTATTTGTTCTTTTGTTTTTCAATTCAAAATAGCTAATTTTGGGGGTATTTCTTAAAGTATTTTAAACAGCCTGTTAATTATAATAAATCCAGAATAATGAGTGTAAATGTGTGTATGTTATCCATCCAAGTGTACATATGTATCTATTTTTTAAAAAAGCAGAGGTAAGAAATACAAGATTGATTGGTAAACATGCCTTTTTTAAAAATAATTTTTCAACTAGTATCAATTGTAAATAGTGTTTAAATGTTACTCTGTGGTGAATTTTCTGTTCATACACCCTAAAATAAACTAAAGCCGATCTTTTTTTAAGGCTGAGGAATGTAGATTCCCCAAATAAGAATACAACTTTATACTATTTGTTTTGTTTATAAGTATAAGCTAATTCTTATAAATGTTAATATTTACATATTTGCATCTAATTTAATAAATGAAAATTAGGATTAAAAATTACACCAAAGCATTGGGAAAAATAATACTATTTTCTTTAAAAGTGCTCAGGTAGCCAAGGCCTTTGCTTTCAGTATCAGCCCTTCTTAAACCCACAGGAACTGAATATTTTTCTCAGTCCTTCATAATATTCAGTTTACACTAATAGAGCTCGTTAACTCTTAAAACTCTTCTCTTTTAATAGTCTGTCCCTTCCAAAATCTAATTTTTCAAATATTTTCACTTTTCAATTGTTAATGTTTTTGTATATATTGCCGAGTGTTGCTTATGAGAAAGGCTAATATGGAACCAAACTCTTGTAAGTAATGTAAATAGAAAGATAGGTAGATAAAGTTTTCAATATACTCTACTACCTCAGTTTACTTGAATACTACATTATAGTTTATTCTTATCTGATCTAAGATATGTTTAATGCTAGAAGTGAAATTGGTTTCTGCTTTCATGGACTATTTTCATCATAATTGATTAGCTTAAAAAACCCACTTGCTTATTCTCTTACTAAGTACAATTACTGTATGATATATTCATTCTTGCTGTTTGAATTTTCAGTAATTAAGGAAAATTCCTGTGGTTCGTTTAGTCTTTGGCCTTGAATTTATAGTGTTGGGTCACATTTTGCCTTGTTCTTTATGTATTCAAGAAATCTCCAACTAGGCAAGAAATGGTTGTTTTGATGGAGTGTAAACCTGAAATTGTTGTGCCTGCAATCACTTGCCCCTGTGTCCTATCAGCTGATCCCAGTTAGTACTTGAGTCTCCTATGGATGACTTGCTGCCAAAGAGTGTTTATGATTCTGTTTTCTTTGGCTTAATTTCCGTATTCCATTAATTATTGAAATTCTTCCCTCTTATTGCTTGGAGTTCTATGAATCAATCTCTTTGGCAGAATTCGGAATATAGGCAGATTCATATGTGGGCCATTGTACATTATTTTTTTATTGTAGTTCAGAATGATATGTAGCAGGTAGATAATGTCTGTTTTTGCTTGTTTCCTTAATCATCAAACTATTCACAGTCCTGTTTGAAATCTCTTAGTTATTTAGGAAATCTAGCCTTCAATAAATGGATGGCCCATGCTACTGTTCTTTTTAAAGCTAAGCTTTGCTCAGAAGGAAGAGGCCTATAGTTTCTCATAGAATCATTAATCCTTATAGGATTCCTGAGTTTTATAATTCCTAACCCACTGTAATTTCTACCTTCATCATAGTCTTGTTTTTCTTACACAAAGCCCAAGGAATGAGCTGCTACTTCTTTAAAGTGTGATCATTATGATGAATGTGAAGAGTTTTGGCCTGTTCAAAATAATTTTTCAACTTCTTATGGTACAGATAGATGTGTTACATATTTTAAAAACCTGTTTATTGCAATAGGAAAAAAACCTGTTGCAACAGGACATGAAAAAGGGATATTTTACATTATAGATTTAAAACTAATTTTTCCTTGTATATAAACTAATTGGTTTGATTTGAAATATTCCTGGCTTTTATTAATATGTCTTAATTTTGAGTTTGAAAATGTTAAGTGCAATAAACATTCTAGCACAGATTTCATTTTGTTGCAATTGGCATACACTGGGGATGATCACTTTTAAAAAAAAGTAGGCATACACAATGCCTACTTCTGGTGGATGTCTTATGAGATTGTTCTGCTTTCTCTAAGTTATTTAGATGGTGGGATATGTAAAATGTACATACTTGTTCCTTGTTCTGTATACATTTCTCAAATGTACACCTGTATTATAATAACCTCCCAGTTCTAGGGGAAATTTGTGCAATAAATACACGTCAATTTGATGGACGATATTGGTCTTTTATTTCATATTTGATCAGGTATAATATTGTAGACTCTGGTGTCTGTTGACTTGTATTCTTTTCACAAGTGTGGCACTTCTAGATATGTGACTTTGCTCATAATGTCATTCTTTAATCCCAAATTTCTTTACTGGTATTTAGTAGAATCTGCTTTCTGAAGCGGTTGTGCGAATCAAGTGAAATAATCAAATTTTATCAATTTATCTCAATGCATTCTTGGCTGCTGCTATTATTGAGTAAACTGTCCAGCCTCCCCACTATTCTCCCAGTGGTTGTGGGGAGAATTTAACATTATGTTTTCTTTTTCTTTTTCTTTTTTTAAGGTTTTATTTATTCGTGAAAGACACAGACAGGCAAAAACATAGTATGCAGAGGGAGAAGCAGGCTCCCTGTGGGGAGCCCAATGTGAAACTTGATCCCAGGACCTCAGGATCACACCCTGAGCTGAAAGGTGCTAAACAATTGAGCCACCCAGGCGTCCCTAACATTATGTTCTTATAAATAAAAGTATAGTCATAAAAAATATACTGGTATGTTATTTTTGACCTGTTCTTCATGATGACAAACAGAAAATTTCTTTAACTGCTTTTTGAAAACAAAATCATTTAAAACCTAGAAGCCATGTAAACCTATTAAAAACATTGTATCCAATACAGATTACCACTGAGTTTATAATTAAACATCCCCCCGCCCCCCCAAAAAATTGGCCAATTGGTTTGTATTCTAATCCTGGTTTGTTCACTGATTTGCATGTGCCTTTGAGCATGTCTGTCCTCTTCATCTTCATTATAGGGTAAGTAAGCTCTTTCATCAGCCTAGAGAGCCTGCTCTGCAGCTGTGATTCAGCCCTGAGTAGGCTGTTGGGATGCTGCCTTATCTTACTCAGGCCAGTTGATTTGGGCAGAGTTAATGTCGGGGGGCAGAATTAGACCAGTGGATTTTTGTAGTGACGATGGTCTTATTTTATATTTATCACTCTTACATTAGACAAAAGAAAATAAGTGCACTATTTTAAAGCAGAGAGGAAGTATCCAGTATTTGGGAAGCATCCATCAGATATTTTAGAGGTTTATAATTGGTATCTGTGTCACTTTGTGCTATTCCCGCATATAAATTTAGAGAAAATTTAATAAATTTAGAGAAATCTTTCTGAGAACCATAGAGGAATGATTTTGGCAGTAAGAATCTGAAACATGGAATCTAATCTGAGATCATACAGTCTTTCTTATGAGGGTTCATTTTGTTTCTCAGACCAGAGTGGTTTCCACCCAGTATGTGGTGACAAATGTATTGTAAAAGATTATCTGTATTCATTTGTTTTTGCCACTGTAGAATGTAGAGTGGAATGACACGTGGGACAAAACCTGAGGTGAAGGTGCAGTGGGAGCTGAAGAATTGTAGCTTTGAGTAGGAAGGACTTAGCTAAAAAAGGCAAAGGTTGGAGAATGTAGTGCTTCTTATCCTTGCTTTGGAGTGTAAACCATGGACTTGGTTATGTTTGTTCTAGGTTTAACCTTTCAAATGCATCCACCAACCAAAAGAAAAAAATATAAGCAGCCCAAAAGATATTTTTAAAGAATATGTGAAATTCCCACCCATTATTTGTCAGGAGAACTTTGGTGATTGTCTTCAAGCATAGGCTGAGCTTCCCCAACTTCCACTGCCTCCTGAATCTTGGTCCCTTGTAATTCTTTTAAAAGGGACTGATCAGTGTGAGACTAGATCAGTCCCTTCATTAGATTACAGACAGGTCTCTGGGTTAACACTGATCAGATCTCCGATAAATCTGCATTTACTCTAAGGAGCAGACTACGTTGAAGAGGCTTGAGCTTCCTTATTTCCAACTGACTTTTTAAATAACAGTCCAAAATAGGTCTCTCTATTCACCTCAGTGCTCATATTCAGATTCTTGGTAAAGGCAACATTACCTAAATGGTCTCAAGGGGACTCACATTTTTGAAATGTGTAGGTATAAGGGAGATGCTATTTTCTCAAGAAATTTGGGATGCTGCTTTTGTATCACAGCCCAGCACTCACAAGTCCGTATCCTTCACTGTGTGAAGGGACTGGAATTAAGTCTGGTAAGACTAGTCCAGAACCTGAGTTAGTAGTTTTTAAACTACTAAAAACTAAAAGTAGTTTTTAAACCTGATTGCATATTAGAAACACCTACGTAGCTTTTTTTTTTTTTTTTAACCTACGTAGCTTTTGAGAAATACTAATTCCTAGACACCTCCCCCTCAGATTCTGATTTAACAACTATAATTGCCTTTATGAATTTAGGCCAGAACATGGGTTGTTTCCCACCCACCCCCCCTCTGGTAGTGACTCAATTTCCCAGCATACTCCAAATCTTAAGTCTTTACTTCATTCCAGGTGCTATTAAAACCAGTGCTCTTTACTCCCGTATTTTTGTTGGTTTGCTTTTTTTGTTTTGTTAAGATAGCCATTATGAGTGTCTGCCTAATAAGGTTTTGGTTTTGCATAAAACATTTACCTCTTTCTTTGCCATTAGACAAGTCAAGTGCTTATCTTTTTTTTTTTATACATCAAAATCCCCTCTTCATTACTTAATCCTTAGATAGTTCCATTTGTTCATTCAACAGACTCATTGAAAACCTGTTATATGCTGGACACAAGTCTGAGTGCCAGCGACATGCCAGTAAATAATACAAACCTTCTTCTGTGTCCTTAGGGAGTTTACTATTTCCCACTAGTTGGGTAGAGAGATGAAAATATGGAGTCAGGGACGCCTGGGTGGCTCATTGGTTTGGCGCCGCCTTCGGCCCAGGGTGTGATCCTGGAGTCCTGGGACCAAGTCCCATGTCAGGCTCCCTGCATGGAGCCTGCTTCTCCCTCTGCCTGTGTCTCTGCCTCTGTCTCTCATGAATAAATAAATAAATAATCTTTAATAAAAAATATGGAGTCAGGTTGTGGTAAGTATAATGAAGAAAATAAGAGAGTAGGGAGTTAAGCCATATATATATTTATATATTTTTAAAGATTTAATCATGTTTTGTTTTCCTAGAATTTAATAGACTACTTGCATTCAGAACCATTTTTTTCCTTTCAGATACCAGCTAGTCCTGGTGAATCCTTAGAGGTTGCCTTTTCTCTGAAAAGTTACTAGAGTTTTCATTGTCTATTCACTTTTTTCAGCATACTAGAGCACAATACAGAGTAGTAAGGACAAGAAAGATTTTGAAAATGCGCTTACGTTCATCTTTGTATAGTTATCATGGACATTTATTGTTTTTACTATTGCTGTCTTAGGATAAAAGCCTAATAGGTTATTTTTGTGTAATTTTTGCCATGAAATATACACAAAAATCAATATACAGTAATGCAACCATAACTTAGGTCAAGAAGATTATTTTTAGTAACCTAGAAGTCCCTTACTCCATGTGCCCTGTCCTGATCATAATAGTCTCATCATTTTTTGTAACTACCAACATGATTTTTGTGAACATCTCCCTTTTTCTTTATAATTTTATCTGTCTATGCATCCTTGTGTGACATAATTTAATTTTGCCTGTATTTGAGCTCTAGGTTTTAATTATACTTCATATTTTGTTTTTTTTTTTTCTCTCAACATTATGGTGGAGATTCTATCCACTGAATCTAATGATACCATAATACACTTATTCTATTATTGATGGGCATTGGTGTTATTTTTAGTTTTTGGCTAATATGAACAATGAACATTTTTGTTCATCTTTTCTGGTGTACATGGGTATTCTTCAGCACATATTATCAAGCACTGGACTTACTGTGAAAGGGTATGTTTCAGTGTTACTAGAAGATTTTTCTGGCAAAGCAGTTTCCTAGTTTACACATAACCTGCAGTTTGACAGTTCTTGCTCCACATTTTCAAGAATGCCTAAATGTGTTTCTACAAGTTACTAATGAAAAAAATTAGGGGTTAAAAAAATACTTTCTAGTTCTTCAAACGTTTATTTCAGCTTTAGAGAAATTACTTTTCAGAGGTAAAGTGTGCCTGCGTTGTGCAGACAACAGCCAAAGTACTTCACATAAATTATCTCATATAAGCAATGGGTCCTTTACTATTCCCATTTTACTGATAAACTGAATTTAAGAGAGATTAACTTAAAGTGGTTTCCTTTTTTTTTTTTTTTTTAAGATTTTATTTATTCATGAGAGAGAGGCAGAGACACAGGCAGAGGGAGAAGCAGGCTGCATGTGGGGAGCCTGATGCAGGACTTGATCCCAGGACCTGGGGATCACACTCTGAGCCAAAGGCAGATCTCAACCACTGAGCCAACCAGGTGCCCCACTTCAAGTGGTTTAAATAGAAATAGCCTATTAAAGACAAATTCAGATGTTTATCCTAACGTCTAAGCTCATGGTTATCATACTTTAATTCCTTTACCTTCTTTCAAATATGTGGCCCTAGAAACTGATCCTTGAAGAATGGAAGGGCTAACCTTTGTGAGTCTAGGCAGACCTTTGGCAGCATGTTTATATAGACACAACATGACGAAAATGGGTCATTGCAATTCCTTGGGATCTCTCTACAATTAATTTCCAGGATGGCTGAGCCACAACTTCCCTGGTTTGGTTTTTGGCCTATACTCAAAAAAGAGATGTGCTAATGGTATGTTGTAAACTACAAGTTTGAGCAAGCCCAACGACCAACAGAAAACAAAGCTATTATTTAATATCAGCCATCGTTACCAAGTCCCAGAAATACCAATGTTGCAGCCTGAATTCTCCTTTCCCTTTTGTTACTCTCAAATACAATTCTTATCACGTCATTAAAAAACTGATAATCATAAAACACTGAGTTCTTTAGTGAACTATGGTAATTGCTGTGAGAAATACTAAGATATACCTACATGTGGTATACAGACCTCAGGACGCTTAAAATCCAGTGAAAATATGTCGATGATGGCTAGAAGAATTTTGAGACCAGTGCAGCCAAAAGAACAGTGAAAAACACTATTGATGAACGACGGATTCTGGAATTCCGTCAGTCGTCTCACAGTGAAAACCTCATTTGCAGGTGCTGGCTAGCCTCAAGGGTGGTCTTTCTTTTTCTTACCAAGGGACCAGTAAATAAATGGAAACTGTTGGGAAAACAGGCTAGTATGTAAATGCAGTGCGGAATTGATCACTCCTGAGTCTAGGGGGCCCTATATCCTCCCGACACCCGCCCCCTCGCCCCACGACCCCCTCCGACCCTAGGTAAGGGCTGCCCTGGGTACGGGTTCCGCGCACGCAGTACACACGTGACTTCGCGGGCCAGCACTCACTGGGAGGGGCCGCAGGACCAGCGCCCGCCAACCCTGCTCAAGGCCACGAGACTTCGAATTTCTCTGCCCTGATCTCCGGACGTCCATAATGGTCCGTTAAAGTACTTCCTGACGGCCTCCTCCCACAAGATTCGTTTTATTGAAAGAAACGCACGGAAGAGAGTGAACGAACTTCCTTGTTCGCCGAACTGCAGTGGAGACTTCTGCACTTACTCCAAGGGAGGGGCGTCGGCGTTGCAGAACTGGAGTTTGGCCCGGGGCGTGGCCACGCCCTGAGCTTCCGGATTGAGGCACAAACAAAACCCTCCCCCCAGAGCGTTTACCCTGACGGTTCTGCCCCAACAGCCTACTTTTGCTCAGTCCCTCACAGCTAGTTTCCGGCCCTTGCACCGGAAGTCGGAATGGCCGTAACCGCAAATCCGAGGCGGATGTCGTGACGGGTTTAGGTAAGATCTCGCGACGTGTCTTCAAATCTCACGAAGAGGAGTCGAAAGAGGCCTAACTGCACCGCCCCAGTTTTTACGTCACCGCGGAGGCACGCCCTTGGGCGCTCGTTTGCGTGCTCTCCCTGCTGCGCACGCGCACTGCTCCTCCTTCCGCCCCGTGCGGGCTTCCCTCTGGCCAGTCGCGCGTGGGCTGAGGCCCTGGGCGGGCGTTGCGAAGGCTTGTTTCCTCGAACACTGACCCCGGGACAGTCCGGAGTTCTCTACCTCGGCGTGGAGAGTACAGTCCCCCTACTTAAGGTGAATGTGCCGTCTCGTGGACTGCTAAGGGCAGGCTGGGGAGCACGGGGGCCGGGGCCGCGGCCATGAACTCACCCGTGGACCCCGGCGCTAGGCAGGCGCTGAAGAAGAAGCCTCCCGAGCGGACCCCCGAGGTAAGGCTGGCCGACCATAGCCCGCGTCCCGCTGTCCAACGGACAGCATCCTTCTGTCGGTCCGAAACCTGCGGCGACTGTCCCCTTGCCAGAGCCTCGCACCTGCTGCCAGTATATCTGTTCTCTGTCTCTCCTCCGCCCTCACCCAGGCCCTTCTCGCAGGGGTGATGACCGCCTTTCCTGCTTGGGGTGCAGACTTCCCGCACACCCGTCTTTGCCGGTGACTTCCTAGTGTTTTCGGTAAAAAGGTACCGTAACAAAATCGTATTTTCTCAGGGCAAACTGTAGGTCTCGGAGTGAGATTTTCCCTGGGTAGATGGACAGGAAAACGAGGTAGAAACTGTAAAGTCATCTGTAATAGTCATGTTATGAAAAAGTAACTTTTCTTTAAAGGCCTCTTGAAGTTGCCTCGGAAAGAAAGTTTTCAAAATCAGTTTAAAACTTTGCATCCAGTCAGGTGACGAATCCTGCTGGTGGATGATGCATACTTAAAGATCGGTTTTGGTGGTACTTTCTCAGAGTGTCAGCGGGAAATTTTTTAGTATTTTGTACTTGGATCCAAAATTGCTGTAGTGGGTTAGCATCAGTGGCATTAGCTAAAATGATTTTTTATTTGTTTGTTTATTTATTTATTTTTTGCTAAAATGATTTTAATGGGACTTCAAGGCTAATTTTCAGTCAAGTAAGTGAAACCTTCTAACTCTGCGTAGCCCCATAGAGTGTTTAGATCTTGGAGAAGGTTTTCCTTGATTTGGAGAAGTTTCTGTAAAATGGTATATTTTCTTAAAGCAAAACTGACAAGAGTGTGAAGGATTGTTAGACTGTCATGTATATAGTTTGCAATAAATGAAATTAAATGTTCATTCCTACCAAGTCACTCTTGGTGGTGTTTTGTTTTTTTGTTTGTTTGTTTTCAGATTTATAGTACTTTACATAGTCTCAGTAACTTGGGGCTGATATTTTGTGATATGACACTAGTAAAGCCATAGCTGTAGCTGTGATAAATCAAAACTTTGTTTTTGGGGATCCTGATCTTTTAATGGAAACAAGGCAAATTCTGCCTCTTTCCAGTGTCCTCGTTTTGAGACCTACATTTATAATCCCTTGTGTTTTAATTTCCTTGTGATGATTCTTAAAGTCGTGAGCTAATTGAAAGCGTTCACCTTCACACAGGTGAATCTGCTATAGTTTTTATATAACCAAACTATTACGCAACTCTTGCAATCTATAATGTAGCTTTTACTTTTAAATAATATTTATGATAAATTCACATTATATTTTTTAAAAAGATTTTTATTGATTTGAGAGAAAGACTGCAAGAGGGAGCATGAGCAGGGAGGAGAGGGAGAAGCAGGCTTCCCTCGGAGCAGGGAGGCGGACTCTGAGCTTGATTCCAGGACCCCAAGGACCATGACCTAAGCTGAAGGCAGATGCTTAACCGACTGAGCCACCTAGGCACCCCATAAATTCAAACTTTAATGGGAAAATCTCCTCTTTAATAGCATAATTAGCTTATCTTGAAATGGCCTATTTTTGAGCCTTAGGAGATTTTTCCTTCCTTCCTTCCTTCCTTGTTTGTTTGTTTTAGATTTTCTAAACTACTCACAAAATTATGTTGGCCAGTGTGTGCCGCTTTAAATACTTTATCTTGTTTTACTGGAATAGCAGCATTGTTTGAGGGAATGCTGACCAACTATACAGTCTAGAGTCCTGACATCTATCAGCATAACATGGTTAACTGCTTGATTCATGGCGGTGCTTTGGAGTGAGTATAGAATTTGTTTGCAGTACAAAAGTATGAGTAAAGAAGTGGTAACCTGAACCCAAGTGATGATTTATTTGTGAGGATTTGATGAAATCCTCACAAGTATGTTTCTCTTTGCAGGAGATCTTTATTCTTTAGTGGAGTCTTAAAATTTTTTATAAAGTATATTCATTTATCAATTATTGATTGAAATCTTGTAGTTCAGCACGCACTGTTCTGTGCACTGGGAGGATGTATCAGTGAGCGAAACAGGCCTGCCCTACTGGTTCTTGGAATTCTTATGAAAGGAGGAAGGGAGGAAATGGATAAATACAACCAAGTTAAATAATATGTGATAATGACTAATTTGAGAAGGAATAAAGGGATTGGAAGCAAGGGGCAAGGGCTGGGTTACAGTTTAAATAAGATGGTCAGTGTTGTGATTTTTGAGATGACTTTTGAGTGAAGGCTTGATACATGTGATGGAATTAGCTCTGGAGATATATGGGGAAAGATCTTTCAAAGTAGAGGGAATAGTCATTGCACTTCCAAGATGAGAGTATGTCTGGTGCCTTCAAAGGAATAGCAAGGAGCTCCTAGTGACTGGAGGAGAGTAAACAAAGGTGAGAATTGTAAGAGATGAAGTCAGAGAGACAGTAATAGTATGGAAGGGAGTATTTCATTAGGGTCTTTGTAAGTCCTAAGAAATTCCTTAACTTTCTTTTGTGTGAGAGAGCCGCCAGAGGATTTTGAAGTAGAGGAGTGATATTATCCTCCTTAACTTTTTAAAGAGCCCCCCTGGTTGCTTGCTGGGTTGAGATTATAGAATATGGTAGTAACAGTAGGAAGAAGCAGATTCATCAGTTAGAGGCTATCATGTTGCAGTTGGGAAGAACTGATTGTAACTCAGACTAAAGTGATAGTAATGCAGGTGGTAGGAAGTAATCAAGTACGGAAATATTTTGAAGGTTTAGCCAACAGAAGATTCGTTAATGAATTAGCTGTATGCTTTGAGGGGGGAAAAAGAATTGAGCAAGGTTTCAAGTGTTTTGGCCTGAAAACTGGTGTTGGAGTTACCATCATAGAGTTTCAGGTGGCATCAAAGAGATGGGAGAAAGCTGCAGGAGGAGCAGGTTTTGGGAGGAGTTCAGTTTTGTTTTGTTTTGTTTTTTAAAGAGTTTATTTATTTATTCATGGGAGACAGAGAAAGAGAGAAAGAGGCAGAGACATAGGCAAGGGAGATGCAGGCTCCCTATGGGGAGCCTGATGCGGGACTCGGTCCCAGAACCCTGGGATCACGACCTGAGCCAAAGGCAGACTCTTAACCACTGAACTACCCAGGTGCCCAAGAATTCAATTTTGAATGTGTCACATGTGAAATTATTAGAAATGTTGAGTAAGGAGTTGCATATACAAATTTCTATTTCTATGGAGAGGGCTGGGCTGGAGATAAAAACTTTATACTCATTAGCTAGTAGGTACTATTTAAAGTCACGAGACTGGATGAAATTACAACAGCAGCGAGTGTACATAGAGAATAGAAGAGGACCACAGCCCCGTGACATGGTTGATTACTACTATATCAGGGGTAAAGAGCAGAGACCAGCAAAAGAGAATGAGTGGGAGCAAACAGTGCAGGAGAACAGCAGCCAAAACAAATGAAATGTGTAATAGAAGGGGATAAAATTCATTCAACCTATTTTTTTAATGCTTAGTGTGTACAAAGTATTATGAAAAAAATAGACAAATAGGTAAGAATCACTGTCTTATAATCTTGTAATCAGAGTTTGCATTGTGTAATGAGTAAAGAAGTCTTCTGTTTGTTTCTGGGACAAAACTAATAGTCTGTTTATTTTGAACCATCTGTTGCCCTTATGTGAAATTATCATCTCAGACTTAATCTTAGTTAGCCAGACATGGAATGTGAAAATATGTTGTACAGTATACCACTTAAAACTGTTCTAACACAGTTTTTTCTTTCTGGCTTATTTGTCCCTTTGTAGACCCAGCTTCACAGCCCATTGTCCTTTCCTGAGGTAGTTCTTTGATTTCCTTTTCCACTTTGCAAAGATTTTTTTTTTTAAGTGGAAAATTTTAGACTTAAGTACTCTGAGAAGCTTAGCGCTCTAAATCCATGGAAGCTGTTAAGGTACTCATTTTTAGTTCTATGAAAATTTAATATATTACAGTCAAAATTATAGTCTCGATTTTGTCTCTTCCTCAACTTAATGCCCATGAAACACCATTCTTTGTCAATAACCTTTCTTTTTTACCTCAGACCTCCTTCTCTCTCTTAGGGTTTATTTCCGTGATTAATATCATGATTTTTATGTACTTAATAATGAATAAATGTACTAAAACAAAATTGAGAACTCATTTTGTGATCCTCATGTTAAAAAGCTAATAGTTTCTATTGGTATAACTTGATTTTGTACCTCCTGGGAAGCCTCATTCAGCCCCTTTGCCTTCAGTTTATATTTAGAGGCTGACAGCTGGCCTTTCTTACCGCCCCCCCTTTCATGTGCTTTAGATCCATATATCTATTAAATTGTCCTCCAGGTTCTTTAATCACCTTTCCTAAGTTGAAGTCTCATCATTCCCTCTTAGTATTCTGTTGGTGACTGCCCCAGTTTGCTCACTTTAGAAATTCATGTTTAGACTCATGATTCTCCCTGTTAGTCTTCTCTCTATCCAACTGGCTGCTAAGCCTTCTTGATTTTATGTCCTGAATCTTTCTACCTTTTTTCCTCCCATGCTTGCTACCCTACTTCAGGCCCTTATATCATTTTTACCTTTGATTATTTTGCTTGAGTCATCTTATTTTTTGTTATTTTACTGCTACAGTGTTTTTTAATACCCATATCTCATCATGTTTCTCTTTATTTTTTTTTCTTCTGTTTGTGACACTTTATTGATGCTGGGGAACATGTTTCACTCTTGATCAGAATTGTCCACTGTCTAGATAAGTTAGCTATATAAGTCATAATCTACATAGTTTTTTGCAAGTTAAAAGAGGCGCTATTAATATTTATGTCAGGATAACAGGTTAAAGAGGGACTATCTGAGGTAAACTGAGTTGTAGGGTTATCGCAACTGCATAATAACATTAGTATGTCCTTTCATTTAATAAATATGTAAGACACAATACTAAAATTGAATGTTGTAGAAAGAACTTGGATATGGTCCCTATTTATGAGTCAGGGGACAGTCATGGAAACAGTAAAATGTTAAGGTTATCATTGACAAATGTATGGATAGGATACTTTGGACTGCAAGTGGGAAAAGGAAAAGCTTTGAGGAGCAATTAATTGAATCTTAAACGTTGTGAATAGCTGTCTGGATGACCTCTAAAGGGAAGTCATTCCAAGCAGAGAGCAAAAAGAGCAAAGGAAAAATAGATGTGTAGAACAAGAAGCCACTTTGTAAGCGTGCATTCCCAGTTGGGGTGATATCATCCCCAAAGGGACAAAAATTATTTTTTAAAGGTTTATTTATTTGAGAGAGAGCATGTGTGTGCATGTGCTCACACAGGGGGAAGAGTGGGGGTGGGTGGGAGAGGGATAAGCAGATTCTGTGCTGACTGGGGTGCCCAGCACTGGGTTGGATCCCATGACCATGAGATCATGACCTGAGCCAAAATTAAGAGTTAACTGATCAACTGGCTGAGCCACCCAGGTACCTAACAAAAATTGTATTTTAGGGGAGTAGTGGAGGAAAATCTTAGACCTTACTATGGTTTGTAGCCTTACAAAAGTCAATTCTACCTAGCAGAATCTTATTCCTTAGTATTTAATTGGGGATGAGGCAGCATTTAGGGAAAAAATGTCTAAAAAGGCTGTTTGAGAGGGATGTGATAATGAATAAAGGTTGCAAAACATTGTGTACGGGGTGTTGGGGGTTAAATGTTAAAGCTGGATATACTAGCAGGGTTAAATCATTTCAAGGATTTGTACTTGATTTTATGAATAAAGGAGAAACATTGGAGGGTTTGAAGCCTGAAAATAACATCAGCTTTTACAAAGATCACTCTGGGCATTGTTGAAGATGTATTGGGGAGGAAGGATGGTGCTGTAATAAAGGCAAGAAGGCTTATAGGTAGGGTGAACATTTTGTCCAAACCAGGGCACATTTCTGAATGAAAGAGAAGACTATTAATGGTTATATCAGGATGACAAACCAGGAGATAGGGTCCTGGTTATAGGACACAAATGAGTAGCTCAGGTGTGAGACAAGGTAGTGGCATATGGGAAACTGAGTTATTGAGGAGCTGGAACTGGCCCTAGTGGTACTCACTGGAATTGGGAGTATTCTGCCTCCCACCAGGTTTTTTCTTAAAAGTTTGAAATTGATAGTATACATACAATAAAGTCCACACCCCCTAAGTGGATGGCCAGCTTAACTTTTACAGATACATCTAGTTACCATCCAAATTGAGGTATGGAATATTACCACCACTCTAGAAGCTCCCCCTTTTGCCTCTCCCAGTCAGTACCCTTTCCAAGAGGAAAGCACTTTTTTTGGACATCTTTTACTGTAAATTTGTTCTGCCTACTTTTGAACTTCATTTGAGTACAATCATAAAATGTGTATTCTTTGCAGCAACCAAGAAGGCTTGGTTTTTTTGTGTTTAACCCTTGGATTGGACTTGGAACCTTCTCTCTTGGTGATTTCCTTGATCTTCATTTGCCTATCCTTTTTATCCCAACCCACCCTTTTAGCTACCCTTTTGAATTGTCTACTTCACTCTGAAGTGAAAAGTACAAACCTACTTTTCCGGTAATTGCTTCTCAGCTCCAGAAGCTGCATTTGAGACCAAGATATGCTCTGCCCTTTTGTTCCTCTCAAAATTCTCTAATACACAAGATTAGGCCTGGCTATCTGTCTTTTGCTTGTTGGAAACAGATTTGGACTGGGTGCAAGAGCAAGTTTAAATGATTTGGGTAACTGTTTAAGAGTGCACTAGTAAGCAGAATTAGGATGGAAAGAGATTAAGTCTTGGAAGCTGTTTTCAGACTCCATCCAGGGGATACAGGTAGGTGGATGTTCAGTCAGAATTTGCAGCTTCAGGTTAAACCAGGCTCTGGGTCTGATTCGATGTGAGAGTCTACAGCATATGGGTTATAGGTGAAGTCATGAGGTTGGTAGGAATGACCAGGGTGAAAAGCAAAATGAGAGTAGGACTCTTCTCTTTGGTAGAGTCTTCTCTTTGGGTGCTCTTCTATTAAAGGGATGGGACGAGGGAAAGAGAACTGCAAAAGAGACTGAAAATAGTTAAAGAAGTAGGATGAGAATAGAAGAGTGCTGCTACAAGAGGGCATTTCAGACAGAAATCCCTAAGCACTAATGTCAGATACTTTTGAGAGTTCAAGAAAAGGAGAATTGATAAGTTCTTTGGATTGTGTCTATTAGAATGATTTCACTGGACTAATGAATCTTTATCAGGATCTTTATCCTGATTGCAATGGGTTGAAGAGAGAATAAGACCAGAGAAAGTGAAGGCAGAATAAGATCCAAGAAAGTGAAGTGAACTTGTTTAGAGAGGTAGAGTCCTCCATGATCTTCTGCATGGCATTCTAGCCTTATCGTCCCAAACACATTTTAACAACTTAAAATTTCAAAACACCTTACTTCTCTATCTAGGCTATGTCTATTTCTCACTGTAGGGAACTTTTTTATTATTATTACCTGTGCTCACCCTTTATTTCTTGAGTTAGAACATTTGGAATGGAGTGGGGTTTTTTTCTTAAGATTTTATCTATTCATGAGAGACACAGAGAGAGGAGCAGAGACATAGGCGGAGGGAGAAGCAGGCTCCATAGGCAGGGAGCCTGATGTGGGACTCAGTCCCCAGACCCAGGATCAGGCCCTGAACTGCAGGCAGACACTGAACCACTGAGCTACCCAGGCATCCCTGGAATGGAGTGTTAAGCCTTAGTATTTACAAAAAGCTTCTTAAGTGGTTCTGATACACAGGTGAGAAGCATTGTCCATTGTGTCATATTCTCCTCTGTGTGCTTTATGCAGGATGGAAAGTATGCTTATAGCAGTGTTTACAGCCCTGGAATTTTGCATTTGGGCAAGTCTACTTTAAATGTAGGCTCCAGCACTGAGATTTTGAGTGATCCTGGGCAAGTTGCCTAACTTCTCTAAGACTGAATATCATTTTGGGATTGTTGTGTAGACCAAATGAGATAATAAATGTCAAGTATTTAGCAAGTACTTGTCATAATAAACAATAAATGACAGCATATATATTAGCTTGCCTTTCTTCTAACTGGAAAGCTATCCTCTGACTTGGCAAGTTCAGTCTCCGCACTGAAGTGTCAGCTCCAGTACTCATCTGCAAAATTGCAAATTTCCTTACTTTTCCACTCCTTCTCAGTGTTCCCAGGATACTTCACACTTTGCTCCACCACAGTAATTACTGTGTTAGGATTACTTGCATGTTTGTCTCTGTGGCTGGAATATGATCTCCTTGAAGACAAAGTATCCTTATGTCCCAGTGCAGAGTATGTAATACTTGGTAAAAATAGGTATCCAGATGTTTGTAATTGACTTTAAGAAGTAAAGAATGTGAAAAATACTGTTCCCCTCTTATTGTGGTGATTTCTATTGGTCTAATATTTGAAGTCCTAGGATTAAGACTGATGAAGCTTGGCAAAAATGGCAAAATTTCCTGTTAGTACTCTCTAATTAAAATGTGAAAAAAGTGCAGTTGCCATAAAGACACTGTGTTTTACCTGGCAATTCTTCATAAATAGTACTGAGTGGAGAAACATAGTCATACCTTGAAACAGGAACTCCTTTTTTGTATGGTATTAAAACACACAAAAACATATGTGCAGGAAACTTCACGGGGAAATTTAGATAAATATCGGTTTTAATTTCGCATACGATTTTAACCAGATGACTTAAAACTTTTTCCTGGGCAAAAATAACATGCTCAGCAAGGTGCTAATATAATTACCTTCCCACAGAAAAAGGTTAAAAAACGAGCTTATATTTGTTATAAAAGGTTGAAGAGGGAGCTAGGACTGTAAGAATGTAAAATTTAATATTCTTGTAGTTATTAATCCATTTCAGAATTTAGAGTAATCCTTAAATATAGACTTGTAGAGGTATTTTCTGAATTGACGAAAGCATACCATTGTACTTGGAGTCATTTTTGAGTGAGTCACTGTGCACATCCCTGAGGGTGGCAGAACAAAGATTCTCTTGTGCTTTTCTATGGCAGATGCACATTCAGAGGGTTTTTGGAAAGTACAAGAACTTATTTATGCTTTGGGGCCCTATAGCCTTCATTTGTAAACTTAACTGGGTAGAAAGAGAACATAGATCTGGATGGGGTCTTTATTAGACAACATTCCTTCCAGGCACCTCATTTTACATGTATTGGAGAGTCCCATCTTGAGAAAAAACTGTAGCCATTCCGGAACTTGGACACCATAAGATTTTGCTTTGGAGAGACTAAGAGGCTTCCCCAAGAGAATTTGACAGAATTGAGGAGCAGCCAGGCATGATGAGCTTGACTATGTGACAAAGTCCCTGTTCTTTGAAAAGGATGGAGTGATTGTGAGCTCTGTGACATTGTGGTTATTATTTGGTTTGACCTTGGACCAGCCTGTGTAAACTGAGATCTTACTGTAAATAAGAAGTGAACAAGCCACTTTATTGAGAACATGGAATTATGGAGGCATAAGCAGCCCCTATTTGATGCTCTCCACTATAAGACACTCTGCACTACTTTGTCATAAACTAAAACTTTGGCAGACGGGGGCTTTAGGCTTTGTCATGTGGCAGAGATAGTGGGGTTCATCGGACAAGACACTTAGCACTGCCAGCATGTATTTGTGAATGTATATTTAGCACTTCTAGAAATACTTTATCTGGTGAGGTCAAGAGCTAGTGACAAGAGTTGTGTATAGATAAAGGAACTGCACTCCTGAGAGATACGATGGCATGTTCGAGGTCACATGATTCATTGGTAACTTCCTCAGTCCAGTAGCACCCTACTGCTTTGTCTGCATCAGAACAGTGAAGTTTAGGCCATATTTTAAGTTTTGAACTTTTGTCATCTGTATCGATATCTATTATTTTCCTGAGTAAATTCCCCTTGTTTTATCTTGCCTGTGCTATCTGTAGTACTTTAAGGTGCTGTGTAGATTTAATGGAAAATATCAGTGTAATGGAAATTTAGAATTGTCAAGTTTATGTAGGATGAAAACAGGTGTTGCTTGATATCTGTGTCAGTGATTTCTTACAGCATTCTATTTTATAACTTATTGTTTTCAAAGGTTGGTAGTATATTCCATTTTTGCCTTTTAAAAGCATTCAGCTAATATGAAAAGGCTTCATCACAGAAGGTTTTTTGTTTTTGTTTTTGTATTTTACAAAGAGTTGTGTCACAACTGCCAGCTGGAGTTTGGAGTATTTATAATAAGCTCCTTAATGAGACAGATTTGAATACATATATTTTTTTGAGAAAGAGTGCCTATTGTATATTTGTGTGGTAAAATTTTTTATGTACCATTTCTAAGTGCCAGGGATAAAAGATTAAAGTTTGTTCTTTATGGAAGGAGATTGGCAAATACACAGTTAAAATACAGCCTGCTAAAGTACTGTAATAGCTGTAAAATGAGGCCCCCTCTCTTGGGAGAGATGAGTAAAGAGTAGGCAGGTGTCATTCATGCTGTTTTAGAAAAGGGAATCCTGACTTGAGTATAGATTACAATATGTAAATATTAGGTAAAGAAAGGATAGTGGGTGTTTCCTGAAAAGGAAACAGTATTTGTCAAAGCCACAAGATGAGCTTAGCATGAACATGCATGTTGCCTGGGCAGATGAGTAGTACAAGAGATGACGCTGGAGACATGGCCAGGATCTGGATCGTGAAGGACTGTTTTCTCTTTGTTGAGTTTATGTTTGATTTTTGGAAAGATAACTCTGGCAGGACTATGAAGAATGGATTACAGGTCAGACTTAGATGCAGGAAGGCTGTTTTCTGTTACCAGTGAGAAATAATAAATCCCTAAATTGCTACAGGTGGGATGTTGAACAGAGATATTTATGAAATAGAATTGATAATTTTCTGGCCAGAACCATTGAAGAAGAGTGTATCACGTAAATCAGGGAACCTAGGAGGAAGACACAGCCAGGAGTATAAATAATGAGTTTAGCTTTGCAATTTATTGCACTGGAGATGCTGATGGATCTCCCAGGTGAAAGTGTTCATTATGCTCTAGAACATGTAGGTTGTTGTAAGTTTTGTTTTGTTTTTTTTGTTTTTGTTTTTTATGATAGGCACACAGTGAGAGAGAGAGGCAGAGACACAGGCAGAGGGAGAAGCAGGCTCCATGCACCGGGAGCCCGACATGGGATTCAATCCCGGGTCCCCAGGATCGCCCTGGGCCAAAGGCAGGCACCAAACCGCTGTGCCACCCAGGGATCCCGGTTGTTGTAAGTTTTACTAGAGAGCTCTAGACTAGAAATACAAACATGAGTGTCATTAGCATGTATATGGTAGTTGAAACTATGGATGTAGAGGATTTTACAAATGGTAGAGTGTCTCTAGTGAAGAAAGGGTGGATGTCACAGGACGACATTTATAAATGTTTAAGGGAGAAAGGCAAAGCCTGTAAAGGAGACTCAGGAGCATCTCGAGCAGAAAAGTAATAATGGCCATAAGAATGGCTAAGATTTATATACTATGATGCTTATTGGACGCCTGTCACTGTTTAAAAAAAACAAACCTTTATACACATTTCCAAAAACACTGAAAGAAGGTGTCATGCCCATTTTACACATAGGGAAACAGAATCACAGACTAACTTGTCTAAGTTCACACAACTAGAAAACCGTGGAGTCAAGATTCAAAGCTAGGTATTCTAATTTCACATTCTGTGCATGTAGTTGTTACTAAATGTTTTCTATCGGAATGAGAACCATATTACAGAAGGGAGAGGGGAAGGGAGTTCTAGGACAGAGGAGTGAATGAGTGATGAATGTATCAGCAAGTATTATAAAAAATTACAGAGAGAAAGATTGATTAAAAGTGCATGTGAAACTTGAAATTAGCGTATCTTGGATGACTGTGTAATACCTTGTAGGATCAGAAAGGTGAAGTTCAGCCTAAACTTTGAACTTAGAAGTAATTAGATGCTTGATCTTTTGATGCATTATTTCACAGACTAATTTTTGGAGTTCCAGTGTTTCAGCATAACATTTGGGAGTTTCATCTCTAAAAATCTCAGGTTATAACTTTTTAATGTTAGAGTTTTTATTGATAAAATTTAATGTTCAAGTAATTATTTTTAATCTACAATTAAAAAGTTCTAGTTTACTATAGAAACATATACCCAGGGGCACCTGGGTGGTTCAGTGATTGAGCCTCTGCTTGTAGGCTTGGGTTGTGATCCCAGGGTCCTGGGATGAGGCATGTATTAGGCTCCCCACAGGGAGCCTGTTTCTCCCTCTGCCCATGTCTCTGCCTCTCAGTGTGTGTCCCTCATGAATAAATAAATAAAATCTTAAAAAAAAAAAAAGGTATACCCAAATGTATAGTGAGATAAGACTAAATTCTAATTCACTGATAGAATGAGATGAGCTTTTCCAGAGAACATTCCTGTGAGCAGTGTGTCATGGACACAGGTTAACATATGGTGATGATTGGGGATATATAGGAAAAGATAATGAAAAAAAGAATGGAGATCATTGAATGAGACTTGAAATTTCAGGAAAGCTAGAAATTTCTGTCACCCTGTGGAGTAAACAGAAAACAGTCATGCATTCCCATCTTTCTGTTTTGAGAAATTCAAAACTACAGAAACATGGGAAGAATAATATCCTTTTTTTTTTTTTTTGGTCCTTTATTACATACTCTTACCTCGATGCGATATTTTGCCATTTTTATCTTATGTCCGTCTCTCTAGCATATACTTTATTTTGCTAAACCATTTGAAAGTAAACTGCAGACCTGATAACAATTTACCACTCACCGTATTTTTTAAATGTCTCCTATATTTGTTATATTTCACAATATAGGATCCAGTCAGGGTACATTACATTTGGTTGTTAAGACTCTTTAGTCTTCATTTCTTAATTATATATTTTTAGGTTTATTTCAAGCCCCATGATCCTGAGATTGAGGGTCACATGCTTTTCTGACTAACCCACCCAGGTGCCCCTAGTCGTCTTTAATAGGGAACAGTTCTTTTGCCTTTTTCTTACTTTCATAAACATAGCTTTTTTTTTTTTTTAAAGATTTTATTATTTGAGAGAGCAAGTACAAGCGGAGGGAGAAGCAGCCAACTCCCGGCTGAGCAGGGAGCCCAATACAGGACTCCATGCAGAGCTTGATCCCAGGACTCTGGGAATAACTTTCCCATCTTCCCTGTCCTCCTCCTCCTCCTCCTCCTCCTCTTTTTTAAAAAAATGACTGTTCTTTCAAGGATTATTTTTGTATTTTTAATATTTTCATTATTCCTTTTGATTATCAGATGACTCCAAATTTAGCCATTGGAGTCCTTTCAAAGTCATCTCCTATGTCCTTTTGACATGACCCCATTGGTCTTTATTTATTTATTTATTTTTTCCCATTGGTCTTTAATTTCTTATTTTCTGGTACAAAAAGATGTTTTAGGCTTATACTTTCCTTGCCCTAGTTAAAATCAGATACTTATCCAAGGAACCCTTGTTCTATTAGTAGGAAATAGTATTTAGAAACTGGGGGTTGGGCTCCAGGTGTGGTAAATATTGTGAGGCTCTTTACTGCCATTTTGCAGAATATATTTACCCCTCATGCATGAGAAAACCAGTGGAATAAAATTCTGTGTTTAATGTATGGTATTGTTAACTTGTAGCCATTGTCAGAAACATTCAAAATAGCATTAGTAGTGTGAGTGTAATTTAATCCTTGTTTTGTAATTTTATAATGCATGTGTATATATTAAACATGCAGTACTAACATGTTACTTATTTACCATGTGATAGTCTCTGTACTACACACTTAACATTTTATGTTTAAAGGGAGGTAGTTTATTTGTTCCTCTGATAATAAACATTAAGCAAATAATCCAAGATTACATGGTTAGTAACTGATAGAGGCATAATTTGAACCTGAGGCTGTCTCTAGATTCCCAGCTTTTTAACTACACTTTTATTCTATCTTCAGCCTAACGTTGATTTGTAGAGGATTCTTCACTATAAGTTTTTATGTATAGACCTGTAGCTGCAGGATCGATCGATCTATCTATAATTTGGAATTGAATCTATAGTGCTTTTAGGATCCACCTGGGAGATTTTCATTGTTAAAAATCTAGGAATGTACTTGCTTTCCGGGGGAAAAAAAGATACTGCGTAAAATATCTTCGTTAATGGGTGTTTTAGGTAATTAATGCTATATTGAAAGTTGCATATAATGAGTGAATCATAGGATAAGAAATTCACTAGTTTTAGAGTTGAAGAAACTGAAAAATATCCTTTAAGTATTCCAGTCGTGTTTTCCAAGTTTGGTTGGATTTGTAAGCCTGTGTAGAATGGCCATCAGTAGAACGGAAAGATGGGATACTCCAGGAGTAGCACACTGCTTGGCACAACATTGAAGAAGGCATACTTAATGAGAATGTATACTTAAAAGGGTTGTTAATTCCTCATACAGAGCTGCAAATAAAAATTTAATATTTTAATTTAAAAATGAAATTGAAAACCAACAGGATGTATCTACAGTGGATGTATTAGGTTTGGAGTGTTTGAAAGATATAAAAAAACTGCTTTGTTGTAGGATGACAGTGTTAACACCTCAGCTTGCCCATCTTTACTGACATGACTGGCTGAGATGGTATTGTTGATCTGTTTTAGGAAGCTGAGTCATCACCATTCCTCACCATTTTTTTGCTTATCTAAAGCAAAAAAAATTATTTTATTCCTTAATCCAGAGTATTTTTTTTAAATAGTTCTGGTTAATTTCTGCAGTATGTTGTAGTTACAGAACAGGTGGCTCATTCTGGTGTTGCTGATCTGGAATGTCATGACTTCTAGTTTTACCATCTTCATCATGACTTCCCTCATTGAGGCTTAATAGAGCAGCTTTCAAGTGCACACTGTAATTGATTATACCTCCTTGAATCTAGTATTTAAATTTTTTACTACCAAGAATTATCTAGAAGACTTCTGGCCTGTCTCTGTCAAGTTTTTGTTGTTGTTGTTGTTTGTTTCTTTTGGCTTTCTATAATAGCTATTATTGATCTTGGGTGCACTAAGCCTAATAATAATAATACCTCAAGCCTATCTCAAAGATAGTTGGTACAAAACTACAAGAAACCAGGGTGCCTAGCTAGTGAGTAGAGGATTCAACTCTTGGTCTCAGAGTTGTGAGTTTGAGCCCCACATTGGGCATGGTGCCTACTTAAAAAAACCTACAAGAGGAGGAGGGGCAAGATGGCGGGGAAGAGTAGGGGCCCCAAATCACTGTCCCCACCAGATTGCCTAGATAAATTCAAATTATCCTGAAAATCTATGAATTCGGCCTGAGATTTAAAGAGAGAACAGCTGGAATGCTACAGTGAGAAGAGTTCGCTTCTATCAAGGTAGGAAGACGGGGAAAAAAAAGAAAAAACAAAGGCCTCCAAGGGGGAGGGGCCCCGCGAGGAGCCGGGCTGAGGCCGGGGCGAGTGCCCCAGGACAGGAGAGCCCCGTCCCGGAGAGCAGGAGCTGCACCAACCTTCCCGGGCGGAAAGGGGCTCGCAGGGAGTTGGAGCAGGACCCAGGAGGGCGGGGATGCCCTCGGGCTCCCGGGACAGTAACAGACAGCCCCGGGAGAGTGTGCCGAGCTCCCTAAGGGCTGCAGCCGCACGGCGGGACCCGGAGCAGCTCGGAGGGGCTCGGGCGGCGGCTCCGCGGAGGGGGCTGGCGGCGGGAGCAGCTCGGAGGGGCTCGGGCGGGGAGGCCGCGGAGGGGGCTGCGCGCCGGGAGCGCGAATCCACAGCGCAGGCCGGAGCACAGGGCGCCGGGACACAGCCCAGGATCCGGCCTCCCCCGGGACAGGCAGAGGCCGGGAGGGCCCAGGACAGCAAGGACGCTCCTGCCCGAGCTGAGCAGATCAGCGGCCCCGCCCGGAGCCTCCAGGCCCTGCAGAGGGAGTTCCTGCGGGAGCTGAATCCAGGTTCCAGAGCTGCGCCCACTGGGCTGGGTTGTTCCTCCTGGGGCCTCACGGGGTAAACAACCCCCACTGAGCCCTGCACCAAGCAGGGGCAGAGCAGCTCCCCCAAGTGCTAACACCTGAAAATCAGCACAACAGGCCCCTCCCCCAGAAGACCAGCTAGACGGACAAGTTCCAGGGGAAGTCAAGGGACTTAAAGTATACAGAATCAGAAGATACCCCCGTGTTTTTTTTTTTTTTTTTGATTTCTGATTGCTTCCCCCACCCTTTTTTTCACCTTTTTTCTTTTCTTCTCTTTCTTTTTTTCCTTTTTTTTTTTTCTCTTTCTTTCCTTCTCTCTCTTTTTCTCCTTTTCCCAATACAACTTTTTTGGCCACTCTGCACTGAGCAAAATGACTAGAAGGAAAACCTCACCTCAAAAGAAAGAATCAGAAACAGTCCTCTCTCCCACAGAGTTACAAAATCTGGATTACAATTCAATGTCAGAAAGCCAATTCAGAAGCACTATTATACAGCTACTGGTGGCTCTAGAAAAAAGCATAAAGGACTCAAGAGACTTCATGACTGCAGAATTTAGATCCAATCAGGCAGAAATTAAAAATCAATTGAATGAGATGCAATCCAAACTAGAAGTCCTAACGACGAGGGTTAACGAGGTGGAAGAACGAGTGAGTGACATAGAAGACAAGTTGGGCAAAGAGGGAAACTGAGGAAAAAAGAGACAATTAAAAGACCATGAAGACAGATTAAGGGAAATAAACGACAGCCTGAGAGAAGAAAAACCTACGTTTAATTGGGGTTCCCGAGGGCGCCGAAAGGGACAGAGGGCCAGAATATGTATTTGAAAAATCTAGCTGAAAACTTTCCTAATCTGGGAAGGGAAACAGGCATTCACATCCAGGAAATACAGAGATCCCCCCTAAAATCAATAAAAACCGTTCAACACCTCGACATTTAATAGTGAAGCTTGCAAATTCAAAAGATAAAGAGAAGATCCTTAAAGCAGCAAGAGACAAGAAATCCCTGACTTTTATGGGGAGGAGTATTAGGGTAACAGCAGACCTCTCCACAGAGACCTGGCAGGCCAGAAAGGGCTGGCAGGATATATTCAGGGTCCTAAATGAGAAGAACATGCAACCAAGAATACTTTATCCAGCAAGGTTCTCATTCAAAATGGAAGGAGAGATAAAGAGCTTCCAAGACAGGCTGGAACTGAAAGAATATGTGACCTCCAAACCAGCTCTGCAAGAAATTTTAAGGGGGACTCTTAAAATTCCCCTTTAAGAAGAAGTTCAGTGGAACAATCCACAAAAACAAGGACTGAATAGATATCATGATGACACTAAACTCATATCTTCAATAGTAACTCTGAACGTGAACGGGCTTAATGACCCCATCAAAAGGCGCAGGGTTTCAGACTGGATAAAAAAGCAGGACCCATCTATTTGCTGTGACTCATTTTAGACAGAAGGACACCTACAGCCTGAAAATAAAAGGTTGGAGAACCATTTACCATTCAAATGGTCCTCAAAAGAAAGCAGGGGTAGCCATCCTTATATCAGATAAACTAAAATTTACCCCGAAGACTGTAGTGAGAGATGAAGAGGGACACTATCTCATACTTAAAGGATCTATCCAACAAGAGGACTTAACAATCCTCAATATATATGCCCCGAATGTGGGAGCTGCCAAATATAAATCAATTAATAACCAAAGTGAAGAAATACTTAGATAATAATACACTTGGTGACTTCAATCTAGCTCTTTCTACTCGATAGGTCTTCTAAGCACAACATCTCCAAAGAAACGAGAGCTTTAAATGATACACTGGACCAGATGGATTTCACAGATATCTACAGAACTTTACATCCAAACTCAACTGAATACACATTCTTCTCAAGTGCACATGGAACTTTCTCCAGAATAGACCACATACTGGGTCACAAATCGGGTCTGAACCGATACCAAAAGATTGGGATGTCCCCTGCATATTCTCAGACCATAATGCCTTGAAATTAGAACTAAATCACAACAAGAAGTTTGGAAGGACCTCAAACACGTGGAGGTTAAGGACCATCCTGCTAAAAGATGAAAGGGTCAACCAGGAAATTAAGGAAGAATTAAAAAGATTCATGGAAACTAATGAGAATGAAGATACAACCGTTCAAAATCTTTGGGATGCAGCAAAAGCAGTCCTAAGGGGGAAATACATCGCAATACAAGCATCCATTCAAAAACTGGAAAGAACTCAAATACAAAAGCTAACCTTACACATAAAGGAGCTAGAGAAAAAACAGCAGATGACCCACCCAGCAGAAGAAGGAGTTAATAAAGATTCGAGCAGAACTCAACGAAATCGAGACCAGAAGAACTGTGGAACAGATCAACAGAACCAGGAGTTGGTTCTTTGAAAGAATTAATAAGATAGATAAACCATTAGCCAGCCTTATTAAAAAGAAGAGAGAGAAGACTCTAATAAAATCATGAATGAGAAAGGAGAGATCACTACCAACACCAAGGAAATACAAACGATTTTAAAAACATATTATGAACAGCTATACGCCAATAAATTAGGCAATCTAGAAGAAATGGACGCATTCCTGGAAAGCCACAAACTACCAAAACTGGAACAGGAAGAAATAGAAAACCTGAACAGGCCAATAACCAGGGAGGAAATTGAAGCAGTCATCAAAAACCTCCCAAGACACAAGAGTCCAGGGCCAGATGGCTTCCCAGGGGAATTCTATCAAACGTTTAAAGAAGAAACCATACCTATTCTCCTAAAGCTGTTTGGAAAGATAGAAAGAGATGGAGTACTTCCAAATTCGTTCTATGAGGCCAGCATCACCTTAATTCCAAAACCAGACAAAGACCCCACCAAAAAGGAGAATTACAGACCAATATCCCTGATGAACATGGATGCAAAAATTCTCAACAAGATACTAGCCAATAGGATCCAACAGTACATTAAGAAAATTATTCACCATGACCAAGTAGGATTTATCCCGGGACACAAGGCTGGTTCAACACTCGTAAAACAATCAATGTGATTCATCATATCAGCAAGAGAAAAACCAAGAACCATATGATCCTCTCATTAGATGCAGAGAAAGCATTTGACAAAATACAGCATCCATTCCTGATCAAAACTCTTCAGAGTGTAGGGATAGAGGGAACATTCCTCGACATCTTAAAAGCCATCTACGAAAAGCCCACAGCAAATATCATTCTCAATGGGGAAGCACTGGGAGCCTTTCCCCTAAGATCAGGAACAAGACAGGGATGTCCACTCTCACCACTGTTCAACATAGTACTGGAAGTCCTAGCCTCAGCAATCAGACAACAAAAAGACATTAAAGGCATTCAAATTGGCAAAGAAGAAGTCAAACTCTCCCTCTTCGCCGATGACATGATACTCTACATAGAAAACCCAAAAGCCTCCACCCCAAGATTGCTAGAACTCATACAGCAATTGGTAGCGTGGCAGGATACAAAATCAATGCCCAGAAATCAGTGCCTTTCTATACACTAACAATGAGACTGAAGAAAGAGAAATTAAGGAGTCAATCCCATTTACAATTGCACCCAAAGCATAAGATACCTAGGAATAAACCTAACCAAAGAGGTAAAGGATCTATACCCTCAAACTATAGAAACACTTCTGAAAGAAATTGAGGAAGACACAGAGAGATGGAAAAATATTCCATGCTCATGGATTGGCAGAATTAATATTGTGAAAAATGTCAATGTTACCCAGGGCAATTTACACATTTAATGCAATCCCTATCAAAATACCATGGACTTTCTTCAGAGAGTTAGAACAAATTATTTTAAGATTTGTGTGGAATCAGAAAAAGACCCGAATAGCCAGGGGAATGTTAAAAAGAAAACCATAGCTTGGGGCATCCACAATGCCAGATTTCAGGTTGTACTACAAAGCTGTGGTCATCAAGACAGTGTGGTACTGGCACAAAAAACAGACACATAGATCAATGGAACGAATAGAGAACCCAGAAGTGGACCCTGAACTTTATGACCAACTAATATTCGATAAAGGAGGAAAGACTATCCATTGGAAGAAAGACAGTCTCTTCAATAAATGGTGCTGGGAAAATTGGACATCCACATGCAGAAGAATGAAACTAGAGCATTCTCTTTCACCATACACAAAGATAAATCAAAATGGATGAAAGATCTAAATGTGAGACAAGATTCCATCAAAATCCTAGAGGAGAACACAGGCAACACCCTTTTTGAACTGGCCACAGTAACTCTCGCAAGATACATCCACGAAGGCAAGGAAACAAAAGCAAAATGAACTATTGGGACTTCATCAAGATAAGAAGCTTTTGCACAGGCAAAGGATACAGTCAACAAAACTAAAAGACAACCTACAGAATGGGAGAAGATATTTGCAAATGACGTATCAGAAAAAGGGCTAGTTTCCAAGATCTATGAAGAACTTCTTAAACTCAACACCAAGAAACAAACAATCCAACCATGAAATGGCAAAAGACATGAAGAGAAATCTCACAGAGGAAGACATAGACATGGCCAATATGCACATGAGAAAATTCTCTGCATCACTTGCCATCAGGGAAATACAAATCAAAACCACAATGAGATACCACCTCACACCAGTAAGAATGGGGAAAATTAACAAGGCAGGAAACCACAAATGTTGGAGAGGATTCGGGAGAAAAGGGAACCCTCTTGCACTGTTGGTGGGAATGTGAACTGGTGCAGCCACTCTGGAAAACTGTTGTGGAGGTTCCTCAAAGAGTTAAAATAGACCTGCCCTACGACCCAGCAATTGCACTGTTGGGGATTTACCCCAAAGATTCAGATGCAATGAAACGCCGGGGCACCTGCACCCCGATGTTTATAGCAGCAATGTCCACAATAGCCAAACTGTGGAAGGAGCCTCGGTGTATCGAAAGATGAATGGATAAAGAAGATGTGGTTTATGTATACAATGGAATATTCCTCAGCCATTAGAAACGACAAATACCCACCATTTGCTTCAACGTGGATGGAACTGGAGGGTATTATGCTGAGTGAAGTAAGTCATCGGAGAAGGACAAACATTTATGTTCTCATTCATTTGGGGAATATAAATAATAGTGAAAGGGAATATAGGGAAGGGAGAAGAAATGTGTGGGAAATATCAGAAAGGGAGACAGAACATAAAGACTCCTAATCTGGGAAACGAACTGGGGGTGGTGGAAGGGGAGGAGGGCGGGGGGTGGGGGGTGAGTGGGTGACGGGCACTGAGGGGGACACTTGACGGGATGAGCACTGGGTGTTATTCTGTATGTTGGTAAATTGAACACCAATAAAATTTATTTTATTAAAAAAAAAAACCTACAAGAAACCCCTAAGCCCAACTTTACACAGTCAGCAACTGCTTGCTATCCCATTTAAACAAAATACCATAACCACACATCATGTGGGAAAATTAACTAGCTTGGTACTACAACCATCCTTTGTTTTGGGAGCATCTTTCTATTGTTTTATGAGTGCTTAGCATCTTACGACCCTCAAACCAGGTGCATCATAGGGAGTAGGATTTACTAGACATCTCCGTGCTTAAGTCCCTTTCTCATTAATAGGTTATCAGCCAAATAACACAGAATGGCATGCATCCTACCTGTCAAACCAGTGGTTGTCAAATTTTAGTTTACATCAGAACCATTTGTAGTCCTGATTAAACCACAAATTGCTGGGGCCTATACCAGAGATTCTGATTCACTAAGTCTAAAATGGGGGCCTGAGAATTTGCATTTTACCAAGTTCCCAAGTGAGGCTGATGGTGCCAGTCTAAGCGTCTATCAGGGTTGTAAACTTAAATGCAAGAGAACCCAGTTCTGTCTACTTTAAAGAAAAGGAATAAAATGATACTGGATAGCTACAGAATTGCTGGGACTATTGGAGAAGTAGACTTGGGGCTAGGCAACCATGTCATACTGCTACCAGAAGCAGTCCACTACTTGGATTCAATAAGCTGTATACTGCATGTGTTGATTGACCCGGCTGCTACCACTAACCGCCAGCATGGATTCTGTGCAGTTCTGCTTGTGGATATCACTGTATTCTAAATTTGGGACATGTATGTCTGATTAGTAGCACTTAGATTATTTGCCAATGCTCTAGTTTTATGTGAGGTTAGAAGAATGAGAATCTGGTGTTTTCAGCTTCTACCAAAATTCATAAGCTGAAGTATTTTCCAAAGAGGAGTTCATTCATGGATTGACTTCCTTGTTAGGTATTTTTGATCGTATGCATTTTAGTAGTTGGCAAAGTATGCCTGGGGACCAAATTAGCCTACCAACTATTCTGTAACTAAGATTTTATTGATGAATTCGTCCACACCCATTCATTTACCTACATTTATATGGTTGTTTTCATGCTACAAAGGCAAAATTTAAATAGTTGTGACAAAAAACATATGACAAAGCCTGGAATTTGTCTCATCCTTTATAGAAAAAGTTTGCCACCCTCAATAGGAATACTACTAATATTTCTATTGAGTCCACGCAACCAGCATTTATAGATGCTATTGGAGAACTGCATGTTCATTTGGCCAATTGTCCCCTCTGAATAAGATTGAAGGCAACTAACAGTGAAAACTTCCAAGCTATTTGAAGAAGGGCTTTTAGAATCTAAAATTGTTAAATTTTGTCAGCCTGTCTTTAAGCAGAGAACTGAGAACCGCACATATATTTCAAAATTTGTGAATTCCTGCATAGTTTAAAATTGAGAAGTGACTTCCTAATTTCTTTGTCAGCTATTAATGGCATTCATCGATCTTGTTCCCAAAAGGTCTTCTGATTTAAGAACAGAAATTATGGGATGCCTGGTTGGCTCAGCCAGTTAAGCGTCTGCTTTTGGCTCAGGGCATGATCCCGGAGTCCCAGGATTGAGTCCCATATCGGGCTCCTTGCATGGAGCCTATTTCTCCTGTCTCTTCCTCTCCCTCTGCCTCTCTTTGTGTCTCTCATGAATAAGTAAATATAATCTTTAAAAAACAAAAAACAAATTATATGACATAAATTCAGTTGAAAATCTCCGAAAATTCTGGTGCTTTTTGACACTAGCCTATCTTCATTTGGCAGGTCAAATTATGAGAGTTCTAACTTGTTTTGCCACTAAAACAAAGTTAGCTTCATTTCAGAAGTAAATTGCACATTCCTTGGGATAGACATTTTGTAGGTGTTTGGCCAGGTTATGATGACTCTTTAAGGTAAAGGGCGGGGGCCCTAGCAGGTATGTGTGTATGGACACACCTATTAAAAAAAAGAAAAAGACCCAGACTGGGAAAGAATTAATATTGTTGAGATATAAAATATATAAATATAAATATAAAGAGAGAATACAAGAAAATCTACAGCTATGAGGTTTATTAAGGTTTAAATATATGTCTTACATTTATCTCAGTCTCTCTTCAAGTGAGATTATACTATTTCACGTGTATTGTAAGAACCTTACAACAGTTTATTCCATTTTTACGTCCTGTCCTTTGTGCTGTGATTGAGATACACTTGTATGTATAGTTTAAACCCACAGTATGTTCTTGTCATCGTTGTTAAGGCTTTATTTTTTAGAATTTTATTTAAATTAAATTACATATAATGTATTATTGGTTTCAGAGGTAGAGGTCATTGATTTTTTAAATTTTTTTAAAAAGATTTTTATTTATTTAGAGCCATGAGTGCTCAGGAGCAGGGGAAGGGGCAGGTGGTAAAGGGAGAAGGGAGACAGAGAATCCCCAAGTAGCATCCATGCTAAGTGCAGAGCCCAGCATTGGGATTTCTTGTCCTTGGGGTTTGTTTAAACATCTCTAGATGTGTAGGGTGATAGTTTTTTTTTTTTTTTTTTTTGGTTTATTTATTTATTTATTTATTTATTTATTTATTTATTTATTTATGTTAGTCACAGAGAGAGAGAGAGAGAGAGAGGCAAAGACATAGGCAGAGGGAGAAGCAGCTCCATGCACCGGGAGCCCAATGTGGGATTCGATCCCAGGTCTCCAGGATTGCGCCCTGGGCCAAAGGCAGGCGCCAAACCGCTGCGCCACCCAGGGATCCCAGGTTGATAGTTTTTATCAAATAAGGAATATTTTCCGTAACTCCATTCTCTTCCCGTTGTTCTCCCTTTCCTTTGAGTTGACTCTAGTGACACTTCTGTTAGGCTGCTTGAAGTTGTTTCACAACTCACTAGTGCTCTGTTCAAAGTTTTTCCATCCTTTTGTTTTTGCTTTCTATTCTTCTGTCTTCAAGTTTATAATCTCATCTGCAAAGTCTGGACTGCTATTCATCCCATCCAGTGTATTCCACCCTCAAATATTGTTTTCATCTCTGAAATTTTTTTAATGTTCCTTCTTACATGCTTAATCCCTTCTGTATCTTCCTGAATATATGGAATATAATTCTAGTACGTTTTTAAATGTTTCCTTCTACTAATTCTATTATCTGTGTAATTACTGAGTTGGTTTTAATTGATTTTTCTCCTCTTTGTGTGTCATTTTTTCCTCCTCCTTTGCATGTCTGGTAATGTTTGATTGAACAACAGAGAATGTGATTTTTACCTTTATGTGTCCTGGGTGTTTTCATATTTCCTGTAAATATTACTCAGCTTTGTTCTAGGACATAGTTAAGAGATGTGGAAATTATATGATCCTTTTTGGGCCTTTTTTTGAGCTGTATTACATAGTGCCAGAGTAGAGTTTAATCTAGGTTTAATTTTGCCCCAGTACTGAGTTCAGAGCCTTCTGAGTACTCCACTAACTGCACTGTGAATTACAAGATTTTCTGCTCTTTCTGATGGAAATAGGAAGCCTTACTGTCCTTCTATGAGTTTTATGTATTGTTCCCTCCTTCCCAGGGTATTTAAACCTCTGCACTCTTGACATTTTGGCTCTGGTAATCCTTTATCCTGGGTCCTTGTCCCATGTGTTGGAGGATTTTTACCAGCATCTCTGGCTTCTAGTCACCTAATGCTAGTAGCACCACTCCCAACTTGCATGCTAAATTTTGACAACCCAAAATGTCTTCAGATGCTGCTTTTGTTATCTAGGGGCCAAAAACTCATCCCTGGTTGAGGACTTTCTACTTTAAATCTTTACAGTTGTTCTTTTCCCTGACTTTGTCTGATTTTTCCCCCTTGCATGACAGGATGATCAATATTCAACCTAAGACTTGAGGGACACCGTATGTTGGTCTCCAGAACATACTTTTTATCTCTGTGTAACATGCCCTCTCGTGTTCTGCAAACTCTAGCCACTTTATATTCCCTAAACTGCCAGCTCCTTCTCCTCAACTACAGGTACTGTCAGGCAGTAAAGTATCATCATGTAAATCACTTCATTGTTTCTCCTCTTTCAGGCGTTGTTAAACTGTTTTTGTTTCCTGATGTCCTAGCTCATGAAAAACCTTATTTCATACATTTATTTTTTAGTTGCTTATGGTGGAAGGTAACTCCAATCCTCCTTACTCTGTCTTGACCTAAGGTTGAAGTCCCAGTAATTTGTCAACAGGCGAAGTCCTGAAATGCCCCTGATGACTGTACCCCTAAAAACATGAAAGTGATGAGTCTTTGATTCCTCATATAGTTTTATTGCTCACATTCCAAAGTATGATTGTATTGCCATCTGGGGTCCCAGCCTTCTCTTGGACATTCTCTTGTTCATCCTGTCCATTCAGCAAGAAATTATCTATATAATGGGTCAGAAAGTCTAGATGTTTTCATGTTGTTTTATGGTAGAGAGTTAAAATAGCGCTATGGAGAAACTGTAAGTTAATATTGTCCTGTGTGAATGGAAACTTTTCCAATGACCTTTTGTAATGGAAATAGAAAAAATATATTCACCAAATCAATACCTGAGGCTTAATCAGTTCCAGCAACCGTGTTATGTTGAGACTGTTGGATTGGAATTTAAGTCTGTGGCAGTCTGCAGTTGTTTTTTAGGATATATTTGCTTTCTGAGGACAATATAAAATGGAGACCCTCAGCCCTGAATATTGTCTTTACTGGTGGCACTAGTCTTTGCTGTCCTTTGCTTCTCTGGAAGCAATATTATCTTTTATTTACTGTCTTATCCTGGGGAATGGTTAATTTCAGAGGTTTCCACTTGGCTTTTTCCACTATTACAGCTTTTACCACATAGGTCATGGACCCATTGTGGGGGTTATTCTAAAAGTGTATACATTCTAATTATAATATATTCAGGAATTTGAGAGGGACTATAGGATGGGTTTGCAGGCTCACTATGAGCCAGAGTTTGGCAAGAACTTTTTTTTTTTTTAAGATTTTTTATTTATTTATTCATGAGAGAGAGAGAGAGAGAGAAGAGGCAGAGACACAGGCAGAGGGAGAAGCAGGCTCCATGAGGGAGCCCGACGTGGGACTTGATCCCGGGACTCCAGGATTGCGCCCTGGGCCAAAGGCAGGTGCCAAACCGCCGAGCTACCCAGGGATCCCCAGGAACTTTTGTTTATTACTTTAATCCAGAAGGTTTTGCTTGGGAGATTGATTCTTTTGCTCCACAGAACCTCAACGAAGATCAGTCTCTTGAGTTCCATTCATCTGCTTGTCTTAGAAGAGGTCACTTATGTATCTGATGCCTTGGTGCTGACCCACGTGGTCTTTCTCTCTCCATGAGCCTAGTGGGCTTCCTCATGACATTGGTGGTCTCAGGGTACTTGAATCTTAGAAGTTACACATCCTTACTTCTGCCACACTCTTTTGATCAGAACAAATCACAGAACCAACCAGGTTCTTGGGGAAGGCACATAATATTCCAGTTTTTGATAGCAGAGTGGTAAGGTTCTATTGAAAAAGAGCATATAGGGTAAGAAATACCATTGTAGCCATCTTAGGAAATACTAATTTTTCACATCACTACTACATCTGCTGTCTTCAAAAATTTTATAGACCATTCTCATTTGTTACGTTTTCCTCTTTTAGTTTATTCTTTGTATATGTATATAGAAAAATCTTTTTCATTCCCATTTTCCTATGGGTTTAGCAAAGATGGTGTGGTCATTGAATCTATCATGGTTAATTGGTAGTTGTAATTTTTGGAATCACAGATTATTGCTGTTTTTCCTTTTTTTTTTTTTTTTTTTTTTTTTGCTGTTTTTTCTAGTGGCTCCATATTTTCTATTTTTTCTGTTAAAACGAGTTGTCTTAGGTGTCTTTTTTTCTGTCCTCTGATAATTATCTTGGCCAATTGGATATGAAAGCAGGAGGACAGTGTTTGGGAGCTGTTTGTCCTGGTATAAAAGCATTGTTCTCTTAGAATAAGGAGGTATCTTTTATATAGATAATGTAAGCTTGTGTACTAGCATTCTACATAAGTGGTAAAGTAGACTATTCTGTCAGGAATTTGGACTACTCCTGCATTCTCCCTTTTACTCTGCCACTCCTGTAGGCTTAGGTTATACTATATCATACTGGGATTTTTAAGACCTAGTTATCTGAATGAGAGCTAGAGAAAAGTTCCCTACCTCTTTCCAAAGTGAATAATAGGATTGTCCCACTGGGCTTTTTTTGTTTAGTGGTTGATTAATATCACTCTGGGTTTCTTTAGAAAGAGATTTTTTTAGAAAGTCATATTTTTAGAGGAATATTGACAAATTGGGTTATGTCCAAAATAGGTCAGCCAGGATGCTATTAAAGGTCTGCAACGTGCAAATACTGAGACTATATAATCTGGAGAAAATAATAATTAAAAAACTTAAGATGATATGATAGTCCTTATTGAATAGCTGAATGTCACTAAGGAAGAAGAGTTATATCTGTTCAGAAATGAAATAGATTTTCATATGAAATAATAAGTTTTTTATTTCTGGCGTTGCTTGAGTAGAGGCCATCTGCCATCCTGAAGAGGAATTCCTATATGAGTGGAGGTAGCTCTTCTCTACGTTTTCAGATTTCTTTTAATTCAGATATTTTATTAGTCTTCCATAGTTAATAGCTCTGCCATAAAACAATTGTTGGCTTAAAGTAAAAATTTGAGGTGCTATTTTGAAAAATACATTTGAATAATAATCTAATTTTTTTCTGTTCTTTAGGATTTAAATACTATTTATTCTTATCTTCATGGGATGGAAATACTATCAAATCTCAGGGAGCATCAGCTTAGGTAAGTGTGATGCTCTGTTTAAGAGCTTGTGTGATGGACTTGCAAATAAGTTTGGATAGATAATTGCAGGGCCAAATCATTTGGGGGCTTATTGTAGGATAAGCATAGGACTTCCCATTTTCACATCATAGTTTTCCTTAGTTGTAGGGCCTTGAGCAAAACTTAACATCTAAGTTGCAATTTTATCTTCCATAGAATAGAGACAATGTGATTATCTTTGTTACACTGTTTCGAGGGTTACATGAGAATATAGGAAGCAAAGCACAGTATTCAGTATTGTCTAGCCAGTGGAAAAAAAACTATTTACTTTCTGTAATTCTTTTCAATATTTATGATGTCAGATGCTTAAGATGGGCAAGGTATAATGTAATGTTAAAGTGCTAGTTTTACGACTCTTGATTTGATATGAGCTTCTTGTGAACAAGACCCATAAAGCTTTCCAAACCCCATTTTCCTATTCTGTAAAATGAGTTTTCTTTCTGTAAAATGAGCTACCTTATGTCATTGTAATTACATTTATAAAAACACTTTTCAGTGTTATGAAGCACTTACTGTTGTAGCTTTGCATAATGTTTTAATTAAAAGTGTGTGCTCGTTCCATGACCAGTTCATCCATTACTTTTTCTGATCTTTAAGTTTCTGGTTAGGGACCAGACCAGGTTGCTCAAATATGATTATTAGAGTCAATTATTTTCTGTTTTCTGTGTAACATAATTCAGATATCAGCAAATGTCTGGAAGAAGAAGAAAGCTGAAAGCTAGAGCATTTAGTAATACTAAAAGCATCTTTTAAATGCAAACATATATATATTCAACAGACTTTGGGGTGTGTGTGTGTGTGTGTGTGTGTGTGTGTGTGTGTGTATGCCTCTGCCAGTAATTTCTTAGCAGAAGGATTCACTAGTGAATCAGACAAATGTATATTTTTCCATAACAGGAAAGGAACATTGCTCTGTGTGAATTGGCAGGTTATAGAATATACATAAAAGTATTGTGTTTGTTGCCTCTTAATATTATTTAGTTGATTTTTTAAGAATAACTGCATTTGATACATGTATTTCTAAACTCTTAGAGTTCAGTGAAGCTAGTGGTAGATTTTCTGTTGAAGTAATTATAACAGTATTTTTAAAACAAAATTGAAGATAAGAGCTTTACATTTTTGACTTTTTTTTTTTTTTTTTTTTACTATGTTAGATTAATGTCTGCAAGAGCACGCTATGAGAGATACAGTGGTAATCAAATTCTTTTTTGGTAAGTATTTCCTTAATTAGCTTAAACTAATAGCTTAAATGTTTAAATTTTGACATTTAGCATTGAAATTCATTTTATTTGGAAGGAATATCTTTAGAGCAGATTGAAATATACTCATAAACTGAAATAGTACACAAAAAGTTTAATGAATAAAATAGTATGTATTAGTAACTGTTACCCAGCTGAACATATAGAACATAACAGCTCTCTTGAGGCTCTAGTCATCTCTTTTGGGAAGGTAATCCAGTTCTTACTTCCATCACCATAGATTAGTTTTACCTCTTTTTGAACTCCACATAGATAAAAATTTATTTGGTCAGGCTTTTTCTTTTTACTTGATAAATGTCTAAGGTTCTTCCATGTTTTGCATTAATTCTTTTTCACTGTTTTACTGTATGTGTGAAAATAGCAAAATTCACTTATCCTTTCCACTGTTGATAGAGACTAGGGTTATTTTCATTTTTTTCCTATTGTGAATAATAAAGTTTCTGTGAACATTTTGTTCATGTGTTTTGTGCCCTTTATTTATTTTTAAAGACTTCTATTTATTCATGAGAGACAGAGAGAGAGAGGCAGAGACACAGGCAGAGGGAGAAGCAGGCTCCATGCAGGGAGCCCGATGTGGGACTCAGTCCCGGGACCCCAGGACCACGACCTGAGCTGAAGGTGGCATTAAACCGCTGAGCCACCCAGGCTGCCCTGTTTTGTGCCCTATTGGAAATGCATGTGATCAGATTGAGGAGAGTCTGACATTAGAATCTGTCTTACATTTTCATTTTGTTATCTCACTGTGATTTTATTTTGCATTTCCCTGCTTATTGATGATGCTGAATGATTTTCATGTTTTTGTAGGCTATTTGGATAACTTTTATGAAATCAGATTTGTTTTTAACCATTTTTTAATTGAATTTTGTATAGTATTTCTGTCAATTAGTAGAAATGTTACTGTGAATTCTGTATCCATGTCCTTTGTTGGGATACTTACATTGCATGTATCTTCTGCTTTGTGGCTTGCCTTTACACTCTATTAAAGGCATCCTTTGGAGATGAGAAATTTCTAGCTCTCAATTTTTCTCTTGTGATTAGTGCTTTTCATGTCCTCTTTAAAAAGCAAAGTCTTTGCCTTTCTAAAGATGATGAAAATACTTTAACCTGTGTTTTTTCTAAAAATTTTGGCAGCGGTGCCCTCTTTTATTATATAGATTGCCTGGTAGTTGGGATGGTATTGACTTTTATGTTTCATTACCAGCCCAATACATTCATCGTTTTTTTAAAGCATTAAACTGGATTCATAAGGATTTTAGTAGCTATCTTCATTCATTTGTTGATCCATTAATTTATTATTAAATGTTTGGTATACATTATGCTTACCTTGGTAGTACCTTCATCAAGCTTATTGTTGAATGGACTAGAGAAAATTAATTAAAAGCTAAACATTTAAGTGCTATCAAGGAAAAGAATAGATAAATAGATCATTGGAACAGAATTGAGAGCCTAGAAGTAAACCCTTGTATTTATGAACAGTTTTTTTTTTTTTTTTTCAAATGACTTCCAGCTATAGTATGGGTATAACACAATTGAGGATTAAAAAGGAACCACCAGTGAACAATTGATTTATGTTGAGGGTGCTAAAGCATTTCAGGGAGGACAGCATAGTTTTTTCAGCAAATGATGCTGGGTTAATTGACTATATACTTGCAGAAAGTTAATTTAGATCTTTACCTTACTCTATACAAAATTGATACATATAAAAATTAATGAGATGTTACTTTATAGCCATTAGAATAGGCACAGTAAAAATGTAGACAGTAGCAAGTATTGGCACCAATATGGTAACACCTGGAATCCTCATGTGTTGGTGGTGCAGATGTTAAATGTCAGAGTTACTATAGGAAACAGTGGTACTTTATCAAAAAGTTAAACAGTTTTGCCACGTGACCCAGTAATTCCACTTTTACATCATTAGAGAAATGAAAACATGTGCATACAGAGACTATACATAGATGTTCTTAGTAGCGCTATTTGTATTTCCAGCCTAAAACCAGAAACAGTCAAAATATTCAATGAATGGATAGATAAAATGTCACATATCTGTATAGTGGAATACTATATGGCAATAAAAGGAATAAACTATTAATGTATATGCAGCATGGCTAAACCTCAAAAACATGCTAACAGGAAGAGGCAAGAAAAAAACACCATATATTATATGATCCCATTTATATGAGCTGTCCAGGAAAGCCACATTTATAGAGACAGAGCATGTTATTGGTTAGGAACAGAAAGAAGTGTTCTAAAACTGGACTGTGGTGATCTTTGCACAGTTCTTTTAAATTTCATGAAAACTGAATTGTGTGCTTACAATGGGTGCATTTATGATATTTAAATTATACCTCAATAAACTATTTTAAAAATATTAAGAGTTACATTCTTTAAAAAGAACGTGGAAGTTAACTGGAGAATTTAGGTTCAAGAGATTGGGGGAGGCAGAGAAAAGAGTATGTATAGTTGATCTGAACTGTGAAGCAGCATGGTAGAAAAAGGGAAAGTAAACCCATGTGTTCAAGCACCATGAGGAAAGAAGAGGAAACAGCAGGAGAGGAATCTGGAGAAGCAGGTGGAGGCTATCTTAAGATTTTTTTTTTTGGTCTTAGGAGCATCTGAAGCTTTTGAATGAATAAGATATCACAAGATTAAGTTTGCTTTTCTTCTCTGGGCTAGAGGTGTTTACCCAGAGAAAGATAGAATGGCCCACACGAAAGCATTTTACCTTCCTTGGGTTTACGTAGCCAGATGTGTTGCCAAACCATGCTCTGAGGGAGATTTTTTTTTTTTTTTCAAGGTCTGAACAGTTTCTTATTCATGGACTGGCATGGTTCTTTTTGTGGTGAAAGTGAACTTCAGAATTTTTCCTACACTTAGAATACTGACAACTTTGTGACCACTTCAGCTGAGTAGGATAAAAATTGGAGGCTTGTGGTGACATCCAATTACAACTTTCTTCTGTCTTAATTTTTTGCAAATTGTTTCTTTGATTTTATTCCTCCTTTTAAGTTATATTTCACAAAAATAAGAAAGTCGGATTTCTAAACAAAGAACCTTAAGTAGATGTGCAGCCATTTACATATTCCTTCAATGAAGATTTGAAGAAATTTAAAAAACTTCAAAGTACCTATTGGAGAGGCACTTGGGTGGCTCAGTTGGGTAACTGGCTGACTTTTGACTTTGGCTCAGGTCATGATCTCAGGGTCCTGGGATCCAGACTCATGTTGGACTCCCTGCTTGATGGGGAGTCTACTTCTCCCCCTTTCCTTCCCCCTGCTCATGCACGCTCCCTCTTTCAAATAGATAAATAAAATCTTTTTTTAAAAAATGAATAAATAAAGTACCTACTGGAAAGTTGACAATTTTTCCTTTTCATGGTGAATAATAGGATTGACCTAGAAAGCTTACCCTGGGTGCTATGGTGGAATGTTTTAGAAGCCTAGGTTTCTGGATCAATGGTGGTGGTATTCAATGAAAACAGAGAATACTGGAAAAGATACAAACTTGAAGGAAATGATAGGTAGACTGTGAATTTGTTGAGTTTGAGTTCTCTGTTAGATATTCAAGTTGACATGTCAGATAAACAGCTAGATAGATAAAAAGTTCTCCAGGTCACAGAAATGATTTGTTTTATATTACTAGAACCCTTTACATACTGGAATTAATTAAAGCCTTGGGTTCAGTAAATAAAAATATTTGTGAGAAAGATCAGTTTATATACTAACAACTAACAAGATTCTGGGTTTCCAGTAGAGATTTAACTCACTGCAAATGCTAATAGATTAAGTCATCTGGTATCCTTTTATTTTTCAAACACATAAAAAGGAAATATTTGGTAGGCATTTTATGTCAGAATAAAATTTAAAAGAAATAAATAGATCATAATTAACATTATAGTTGTCAGTGAAGATAGAACATAGATGAACTTGTGATTTCTGAATAATATCTGTAATACATATAAAAGTTATCAAAATAGGATTTTATGATATGTAGATGTAGTACAATATTTAAGTTGCCGTCTTCATCAAATGTTACGATCCACTACACAAAAATGAAGAATGTGAAGCTAATGATATAATTAATGAAATTGAGCTAATAACCATATACTTTTGAAGTCTGTATCTTAAAGTGGTGATTACAATTTTCTCATGGGAACATGGTCTGTAAAAACCTTTGGCAGCAGTCAATATATCCTAAAATAACATTGATCTTTAATGATTTATGATATTAGAATATATTTCATGTTACATATTTTATATTGAATCATGTTACATATTTTTTATTTTGAGTCCTATACATGTGAATGCTTACATTGATTTACTCATTAATTTATTTAACAGTTCAGAAACTGTTGCCAGATGTTGGTATATTCTGCTTTCTGGATCTGTGCTTATGAAAGACTCCATGGTCTTGCCTCCATGCAGGTACGTTTACATTTACTGCCTTAGAGTATGTGGCAGGCAAAGTTAAAATTACAACTATTTATCTTCTCTCTTATGTTAAACTTTTTTCTGTAGGATGTATATTTTCTCTCAGTAGGTGATATATTTTATAAATGTGTTTGTTTGCTGGTATTACTGGAAATAGGATAGAGATGATATTTCATATTTCTGAGGGTGTAATCTTTAAGTTTACGTCATGACATAGTATCTTTTATTTGATCTTTAGTTTTATATGGGATTTTATCTGATGGTTTCTGGGTGTGTTGCTATTAATAGCGGTTATAGAGAGGGTGATGTATTTTAATATAAGAAAATGGTTTTTAGAGTAAGGTAAACTAGATCAAAGTCCTGATTTCTCACTTAACTATTTATATGATTTTGTACAAAATTTAATTGTAAAATGAGTATAATAGTACCTACTTGAAATATCTCTGTAAGGTTTTAGCAATCTACCACTCAAAGCTCTCAACAAAAGTCTGTAAACCTTAACAGTTGAGAGCCAGACTGCATGAGTTCATGTCTGTATTCTACTCTTTCTTGGGCAACTTATTTAAATTCCCCATTTGTGAAATGGGGACACTAATAGAATCTATTTCATAGACTAGTTTTGAGGAATAAAAGAGTTAATATATATATAAAAAACTCTTAGACCAGTGCCTGGCTGTTATAAGTAATTGTTAATTATCACCATCATAATTATTTTGTAAAACAAGAAGAGTGGTTGGAAAAATGGTCAGATGTAGCATTCTTTGAGAATTTGTTCTCTAATTCTTTTTTTTGTTGTTGTTGTTCTCTAATTCTTAAGATTTTGGGGGCCTCATATTAAAATTTGGTGACATAAAAATGTAATTTTTTACCAACTTTTTCCAATAATGTTGAGATTTTTAGACTTTTAAAGTAGGGCTTTTAATTGCAGCTATTAGTTAACAAAACTGCTAAATTTAAATATCCAGTTATAGTCTTGGTAGATGGTATGGGCATCTCATTTTTGATGACATTTTTAAAATCCTATTTGGGGTCCTGAAACTCTCTATGGTTGGCCTTTGATTAAGAAGTCTGTGCTTCAGGGCACCTGGGTGACTCAGTGTTTTGAGTGTCTGCCTTTGGCTCAGGTCATGATCACCCCGCATCAGGCTCTTCCTTGATGAGGAAGAGCTTTTCCTTCTTTTTTTTTTTTTTTTAAACAATGACAATCTTTTTTTAATATTTTATTTATTTATTCATGAGAGACATACAGACAGAGAGAGAGAGAGGCAGAGACACAGGCGGAGGGAGAAGCAGGCTCCATGCAGGGAGCCCGATGTGGGACTCGATCCCGGGTCTCCAGGATCACGCCCTGGGCTGAAGACGGCACTAAACCGCTGAGCCACCCAAGCTGCCCAAGCTTTTCCTTCTTGCCTATGTTTCTGTCTCTCTCTCTCTGTTGTCTCTCATGAATAAATAAATACAATCTTTAAAAAAGAAGAAGTCTGTGCTTCTTGCACCTGGGTGGCTCAGGTGGTTAAGCTTCTGCCTTTGGCTCAGGTCATGATCCTAGAGTTCTGAGATCAAGCCCCAGGTTGTCAGGCTCCCACTGAGCAGGGACTCTGCCTCTCCCTCTGCCTTTGCCCTTCTCCTTGGTCCTGTTCTTTTTCTCTCTCTCTCACTCTCTCAAATAAATGAATATTAAAAAAAAATCTGTGCTTCTTGACTAGTAGAATAAAACATGTCTCCTATTTTTACAAATAAAATACATAGTAGTTCTTGGTTGTAAGCCTTTTGGCTCTTGTTTTTTCTCTCTGTTTTTTTCTTTTTTTTTTTAATTTTTTTTTTTTTTTTTTTTTTTATTTATGATAGTCACAGAGAGAGAGGCAGAGACACAGGCAGAGGGAGAAGCAGGCTCCACGCACCAGGAGCCCGATGTGGGACTCGATCCCGGGTTTCCGGGATCGCGCCCTGGGCCAAAGGCAGGCGCCAAACCGCTGCGCCACCCAGGGATCCCTCTCTCTGTTTTTCTAAAGTCCACATTAATGGATTCATAGTAAGTTAGCCACTGAAACAGTAAGTTGGAATGAAAGAGTATAGTAAAATTTTAGAAATATTAGTATTATTCTTTTAAATATTTTCTCATTCTTGTCTGCTGTGATGGATGGTCAACACTTAAGACTTTCTCTAGCCATTAATCAGCCATAATAATTCATCACTATTTAGTGATCGAGACAGTGAAGCTTAATTTTTAAATAATAGAAATGTATGAGTTTTATATCTTTATGTATTTATCTTTAAAGATTTTATTTATTTATACATGAGAGACACAGAGAGAGATAGAGGCAGAGACACAGGCAGAGGGAGAAGCAGGCTCCATGCAGTAGCCTGAAGTGGGACTCAATCCCAGGACTCTAGGATCACGCCCTGGGCCAAAGGCAGGCGCCAAACTGCTGAGCCACCCAGGGATCCCCTCATTATTTAAAGAAAAGTTTTGGGACACCTGGTTGGCTCCGTTGGTTGAGCATGCAACTCTTGATCTCCAGCCCCATGTTGGGTGTAGAGATTACTTAAAAAGTGAAAATTTAAAACTTAAAGAGCAATTCTGAGTAGAGCATTTACATTTTACATTCGGCATATATTTGTAATAGGTCATTGTAAGATGATTGTTAGACTTAATCACTTCAAATAAACTTAGAATAATGCTTAGCATATATTAAATAATTTTGGGTGTCTGTTAATATTAATTATTATAGTATAATGGCATTGGGATATGATCATTATGATCCCAACAGAAAATGAACACTACTAAGTATAGAAGGAGTGATATAGTATTGTAGTTCATAAAAATATAGTCTGTTTCTCTAAATTAAAAATATTTATTCCCCTTACTGGGGCACCTAGGTGGTTCAGTCAGTTAAGCATCTGCATTAGGCTCAGGTCATGATCTTGGGATCCTGGAATTGAGCCCCATGGAGGGCTCTCTGCTCATTGGGGAAGTCTGCTTTTCTGTTCTTCCTGCCCCTACCCCCTCTTGTGCTCACTGTCTCCATAAATAACAAGTAAATAAAATCTTTAGAAAAACATACTTACACCCTTTAAGATAGAAACCACACAGTAATTTGAACAGGGACAGTTTAATTTTAAAAAAAATTGTTATTTTAAGAAATTAGGCATTGAGAAAGATAAAAGAGCTAAGGGAGAATATCCAGGGAAAGAACAAACCTAAAGAGGGGCCCTATCCCCAAAACTGGTTTTTAGATCTTGTTGGAAATGTGCCCGCTGTAGCCCAGTAGATAGTGGAGAAATTAACTTTGTTGCCTTGGGCCAGAGCTGGTACACAGTCAGAGTCAAGGCTAGCAGGAAGGGAACTGCTGACCAGGACTGAACCTCCCCTCCCCCTACTGGGTGTGGCTGAGCCCTGAGGCTGAGGACACGACCTACCTTTGCCCCCCCTCCCCCACAAATGCACATGCTTCCTCCTTTCTTCACCCCCCCCAAGATGATTTTTCAATTTCATTGTTCTACTAGCACCCTCTACTGACAAAGCTTTAACATTTTCAGCAGGCAGAAGGCGAACATTGAATCTAGATCCTTAATTACAAAGTAGATTTTGAAACTGAGAGTGAATAGTGATGCCTGTGTGGCTCAGTTGATTAAGCTTCTGACTCTTGTTTTCAACTCAGGTCATGATCTCAGGGTTATGACATGGAGCCTGAATGGGACTCTGAGATCACAGGAGAGTCTGCTTGGGAGTCTCTCTCTCCCTCTCCCCTCCCCACACTTGCATGTGCACAGACACATGCTCTTTAAATTAAATAAATCTTTTTTTTTTTTTTTTTAAGAGAAACAATATATTTGCAATTGAAAGGCAGTCAGTAATTGGCATAGTCTACTCCCTTGGCTACTTAGCTTCCATATGAATGCTTCTAAACATGTTTGAACTTCATCCCACAACAAAATTGTTTCCGCCTTACAAGAGATAGCTGTCCTTTGTACAAGTGAAGAATTTCTTACCCTCTCCCCAGAATAAGAAGATGCACAGTTCTAATAGTCGTCACTAGCTATATGAATTACAACTTGATCACAGTGCTTCTGAATATTTTGCTAACTAAAGACAACCTTTTAAAGTTTACTTCAAACAAAAGATCTATGAAATAAATACAGGGAAGAGAGAAGAAGAAGAAAATGACTAGTATTTACACACAAATACAGACATATACAGTAAGCAAAGGGAAAATATGAAAGTTCTTATATTCCTTGTTTCTGTAAATGACCACAAGGCTGTTGTAGTTGGTACCTCTGACTTCCTTCTTCTACTACCCATTCGGTACTTTGCACTAAGCCAGATTTTGATCTGTTCTGAGTCCTTTCATGATGATATGAACAAAAATTTTATTTCTGAGAGGTCCTTAAATGTCCTGGCCTGTTGTAGTGGTGGTGGTTGTGGTGGTGGCAGTTTTCCATTGATTTTATTTTTTTAAGATTTTATTTATTCATAAGAGATAGAGAGAGAGGCAGAGACACAGGCAGAGGGAGAAGCAGGCTCCATGCAGTAAGCCCGACGTGGGACTCGATCCCGGGACTCCAGGATCACGCCTGGGCCAAAGGCAGGTGCCAAACTGCTGAGCCACCTAGGGATCCCTCTCCGTTGATTTTAAGTAGTGGACATGGAAGTAAAACAAGAAGCCTAAGAAATTCTCCTGGGCTTCAGATGTCATTCTGGTCCCCATTTTGTGCAGCAATTCAATTACCCCTGTGATTGTAATTAGTCACTCAGGCCATTACAGTAACCCCTTTCCCTGCGTTTTGGTTCAGCGGCCAGGTGAAAGTATTTAATTCAGTGGAATCATTGTGTTTCCTGGTAGAAGCAATATTCTGTCGGGCACTAAGTCTCAAACCAGGAGAAGTTTTTTGGCTGGGAAGTGAAAAATCTGTGAACAACTTACTAGGTGTAACAGTGAAAAAAGCCACTCTTATTTCCATGCCCTTGAATGTCAGGCCTATGTATTCTGGCTGTTGGGGAAGACAGAAACCAGTTCTGTATTTAGTCTGCTGTGAAATGAGTGCCTTGATAAAAAATAATGTTGTCTAGAGTGCCAAGATGGTAGATTAGGCATATAGTGAGCCCATGGATAGTAGTGCTGGCAGAAGCATGGACATAGAAGGCAAATCATTTCCAGAATACATATTTATTCCAGTGAGGACAAATATCTGTCTCCTTCATGACAGAAAAAATCCATTGCAAGTAATCTGCCTCCAGGGTGGCTGACTGGTCCCCCCAAGGAGTGGTGCCATATCAGAGACTCAGTGTTGATCTCTAAGGTTCACAGATTAGCTTCCCAGCAATAACATTAGCAGTTGAACCCCTGCATGTTCTCCGTCTCTGCCACTATGGCTACTTGATTCATTGTCTCATTGAACAAGCACTGGTGTAGCTGGAAAGGAGTTTGATTGACTTCCATAGAGCATGCCATTTTGTTCACTTGATTTTATTAAAAATCTACTTCACAGTGCATGCCCTTTAGACATTCATAGGAGACACAGACATCTTTAGAGTCTGTGCCCATTCTGAAAGAAGTCCTTCCACATACCTCTTCCCAGACTTCTTGTTACCAGTCTTCCAATCCTGTTCCTTCCAGATCCCTGGCCATTCAACCACACCATTAGTAACTGCCCATGAATCTGTTTCAGTCAATAATTTTGGCCATCTCTCAATCCAGACACAGTGGACATCTGAATGTACTGTTTGAAGTTCTGTTCCATAGGAGGATTTTCCTTTACTACCATCTTCTTTCACTGTCACCCCTGAGTGACTTGTGGGCTGTCCACTTTTGAGTGGTACCAATGTGTGCAGACTCACTGATTGAAACAGGCTCAAGGTTGTTCTTCCTGAGTTAACTGGTCATAAGGAGCTCCCCAGGTAGGCATAGGCATGGATTGAGTAGAGGAAATGCTGCAAGAGGAGTTGATGTTGAAGGAGTCTGATCTACCTGTTTGCTCCTGGGTAAACTCAGTCTCTTACATACATATTATTTGATAATAGATTGCTACTGCCCCTGCTCAACAGTTGTGGCTAATTACAGCAGTTCATAATAGGGAGTTCATGCGGTATTGTCGCCTGGTGTCCTGTAGTTTGGCATTCAGCATCTATGAAGGCCCCACTCGCAAGGCATAACTTGTTTCTCAAAAGTATGATAAATATTTGCAGAAGATGGCATAAATGTAAGAGAAATTATAGACATCACTGTCATTCTCATATTAGTGCTTGGGAGATGCTCTACAGAGCATCTGTATTTGTAGCAGACACAGGGGGGTACCATTGGATATGCTGGTTCATAAGACCCAGATGGCACAGTGGCTTATACTCCATTTTGGATTTGCTAGCCCTTGTGGGTGATTTTGAATATGGGTCAAAGTAGCACACTTAATGTATGTTTACCTCTAGAATACAAAAAAACTAACCAAGCATTGTGCCTCTCTCTTTGTGGTAGGTGGCACAAAGTGCAGGAACTTGTATGTCCTCTTGGAGGGGATATCTTGTCACAACCTCAAAGTATGAAACTCCAGGAAACTTCACGGAGAGCAGGCCATTTGAGTTTGTTTATTTATTTTAAAGATTTTGTTATTTATTTGACAGCATAAGCAGGGGGAGCAGAAGAGGGAGAGGAGAAGAAGCAGGCTCTTCACTGACCAGGGAGTCTGCTGCAGGGCTTGATTCCAGGACGCTGGGATCATGACCTGAGCTGAAGGCAAACACTTAACTGACTGAGCCACTAAGTGCTCCTTATATGTAATTTATCAATACAAGTTTTTTTACATTTTACTATAGGTAGATAAGTAATTAATGAAATCTGAAATTTCAATGTCTTCTGAAAGAATTTAGTTTTTTTCTGGTATGACTTCACTTTTTTGTTGCCACAGTAAAATCTGATTATAGCTCAACAAGCAAGGACTTTATTGGTGTGATTTTTCAAATAAAATATAAGTGTTTCATTATTCATTCAAATATTCATTTATGAAAAAACAAAACAAATATTCATTTATGGCGCAAATAAGTATTGATTATCATCTTTACAAGACAGTAGCATCAAGACAAAAAAAGACTGATTTACTTTGGGATGACTGCTTTGTTTGGAAAGGGCCCACGGTTGTTTTGACAAGTAAAGAAAACTTGGAGAGTCAGTTTGTGAAAATGGATTCTACAGATTGAAGAAGGAAACAGACATTGAAGTTAGAATATCTCATAGTACTGAGGTATTAATTGGTCTAGTAAACATATAGTGCCTGCATGTGTCGGGCACTCTGCTAGTCTTGGGTTGGTAAGGTTATCATCTTTAAATAGCCCTGTAAATAGCATTGTTCTTTTTCTGAAGATGTACTTTTTTAAAAAAAAAAAAAATTTATTATTCATGAGAGAGAGAGAGAAAACGACAGGCAGAGGGAGAAGCCGCTCTATGCCGGGAGCCCAACGTGGAACTCGATCCCCGGTCTCCAGGATCACGCCCTGGGCCGAAGGCAGAGCTAAACCGCTGAGCTACCCGGGCTACCCTGAAGATGTACTTTTAAAATAATCTTTTGACAAGTAAATTTGTACCATCCAAAGTCAAAATGGTATTACAAATGGTGCTTTAAATATTACCATTCCCACTTTTATTGTCATCCCCACCCTTTAACCCATCTGCATAGATAGCTAACCACTTTTATTAAGGTCTTTGTGTGATTTTTTTTTTAATACATATGTGAAAATTTTTTTCCTTGTATTTTTGACCAAAAGAGGAACATTGTTCCTTGGTTTGAACTCTTTTATTTTTGAAAACAAAATGGCAACAGTGCAGATGACCTAAATTTGCAAATCAGTTGAGGTTACTGTAGATGGCAAAGTTCTGTGATTGCTACCCAGATCAAGAAGTTGGACATTGTCAGTACTATGGAGGCAGCCTACGGTTTTTTCTCAAATCAGCTTTTCTACTTTCCCCCATTCCCACCAAAAATAACATTTAAAAAAATTTAATTAGTCTTTAATATCTGTAGACTTTTAGCTGGGACTGTATCCACACCTTAACACTATAGTTTGTTTTTTTTTTGTTTTTTACTTTTTAACTTGATATGAGTGTAATCATACACTGTTCTTTTGTGTATAGCTTCTTTGGCCCGCTGTTCATTGAAATTCATCCATGTAGTTAGAGTTAATAAATTCTTACATATAGTATTACATTGTTTATGTAGTGGAGGGCTCTTAGAAGTAAAGCATCTGTGAACATTCTTGTACATTCAGATGCGCATGGGCATGCATTTATGTAGCAGAGAATTGTTGGTTCACAGGATGTGCCTGTATCCTATATTGCTGACTGCAACACTATCATACTCAGTTTTCCATATGGTTTTCCTATATATCCTTTTCTCATTCTCATTCAGCCCACATTTTTTTTAAAAACAAATATCCACATATTGTGCTTATTTCTGGGCTCCTAATCTGTTCAGTTAGATTTTGTTTGTCCCTGCTTGAATACCACACTGTGGTAATTACAGTAGCTTATAGTGTGTCTTGAAAGTTTAATAGAGAAACTATTTACAAGAAACTACTAAACTGCATTCCACAGCGTTGTACCATTTTAAACTCCCAACAGCAACATATAAAAGTTCTGTTTCTCTTCCTACCCAGTCACCAACATGTGATTATCGTCTTTTAGTTTAGCTATTCTGTCACTGTGAAGTGGTTTCATTTTAATTTTCCTGCTTAATGAAATTGAGTGCTTTTCTTGTGTTTATTGGTTGCTATTTCCATATTCTTTCACGAAGTATCTGTAAATTTTTTTTGGCCTGTTTAAAGTTGAGCTGTTTGTCTTGATTTTTTTTTTTTTTTTTTTTGTGGGAATCTTTTAATACATTCCATGATACGAAAGTGACAGGTTTTTTGCACATACTGTGTCTCATTTTGGCTTGCGTTTTCACATTCTTAATTATTTTAAAAGTAACTTTATTAAGGTATAATTGATGTAGAGCACACTGCACTTACTCTAAAATACACAGTTTGATAAATTTTGGTGTGAGTGTACACCTGTAAAACCATTGCTCTAATAAAGGTAATGAACATATCCATCACCCCCCCAAAATTGCTCATGCCCTTTTGTAAACATTCTCCTTCATCCATCCTTGCTCCCTCCATTGGTCCCCAGGGATTAATTTTTTTTGCGGGGGGAGCATCACCGTAGATGACATTTTCTAAAGTTTTATTTAAGGTGAAGCACAAAATATATATAGTCTTTTCTTGGCTCGCTTCTCACACTTGTTAAATCTTGTTAAAATTACTAAGGTTTATCCCTGTTGTAGAATGTATCAATATTTCATTTCTTTTTTTTTTGTTTAGACACTATCCTGTACATTAGATCACCAGAACTTACTCTTGTTGCATCTGAAAATTGGTTCCCCTTGACCTTAATCACTGTAATTCCTTTACCCCTGAGTACCTGGCAACCGCCATTTTAGTCAATGTTTCTATGAAATCGGGTTTTTAAAAAAAGGTTTTGGGACTCTGCATGTGATACCATATAGTATTTGTCTTTCTGTGTATGGTTTATTTCATTCAACATAATGCCCTCAAGTTCATCCATCTTCATCCATGAAATGGCAGGATTTCTTTTTGCATCACATTATCCTGATCCATTTATATTTCATATGTTTCACTTGCTTTTTATTGCGGTATTCTTTGTATGGCTATCCCCATTCTTTGTTTGCAATTTACCTACTGATGGAGGTTTGGGTTATTTCCTGTTTTTGATTATTTTTTGACTTGTGATGCTATCAGCATTTGTGTACAAGTCTTTAGATGGACATATGGTTTCATACCTTCTGAGTAAAATAATGGGAAGATAATGGATTTAAGTCTTCATGTGGACACATACTTTATTTTGGATATGTAAGTATATATGTATATTTATTTTGGGAATAGCTTGGTTATGTGGCAGAGGAATATTTAACCTTTTAAGTGCCATGCTGTTTCCAAAGTTGTCATTTTACATTCCCACCAGCAGTATATGAGATGCTAGTTGTTCCACTACGTTTTCCTCACATCCTCCACAAACACTTGGTAAGGTCAGTCTTTTTTTTTTTTTTTTTTTTGAGAGAGAGAGAAAGAGCATATGAGGGGGAGGTGGGGGTAGGGAAGGGCAGAGGGTAGAGGAGAAGAGAGAATCTGAGGCAGACTCCCTGCTGAGTGAGGAGGGCAGTCTCCCGAGTTTGATCCCCTGACTGTGAGATGATGACCTAAACTGAAATCAAGAATCTGATTCTTAACCGAACTGACTGATCCACCTGGCATCCTCAAGGTCAATCTTTTTAAGTTCCATACTCTCATGGGTATGTGATAGTAGCTGATTATAGTTTAAATTTGCCATTTCACTAATAATTATGTGAGGGTGAGCATCTTTTCATTATAGTTACCTGTCAGTAACATGGCTTTTATGAAGTGTCTCTGAATCATTTGCCTATTTGGGCAGGATGGTAAAGTTGTATGATTTCTTATTTTTAATTCCAGAAGTTCTTCATGCCCTACACAGTTCCTTCAACAGATGTATACCTGACAAATATTTTCCAGTCTGTGGATTGTTTTCCATCTATTAATTTGCTTTTCAGAGAACAGAAGAACTTGATTTTGATGAAGTTCCGTTTATCAGGTTTTTTTTCTTTAAGGACTGTACTTTTGTTGTATGTAGGAAATCTTTGGTTTAACCCAATGTCACAAATAATTTTTTCTATAATTTCTTCCAGAACCTGTATAGTTTTCAGATTTTGCTATGATATATTTAGGTCTGTGATCTATTTGTAGCTAGCTGGTTGTTCTTACACAGCATGGTATGTGGATCTAATTTATCTTTTTACCTGTGGATATTCAATGCTCTAGCACCATTTGTTGACAAAACTATCCTTTCTCTTGAATTACCTTTGCATCTTTGTTGAAGTTGTATTGACCATTTTGGGTATATTTCCCAACTAGTTAATTTATTTCATTGATTTTTTTTTTCTATTGATGTATTTTTCTGTGTAAGTACCACTGCTTACATTATCCTGATGACTTTAGCTTTATGATAAATCACAAAATGTCTGAGTCCTCCTGGCTTTGTCAAATTGTTTGGGTTATTATAGTTCTTTACAATTTCAGACAAATTTTAGAATCAGTTTATTAATTACAAAAAGAGAAAAGCCTGGGATTTGATTGGAAATGCACTGAAATCTGTTACACCATTTTGAGTAGTATTGATATCTTAACGGTTGATTCTTATAGACCATGAACAAGGTACATCACTCAGTTTATTTAGGTCAACAATTTTTGTGTAATATTCTCTCAGCAGTCTTCTGTAGTCTTCAGTATTAAGGTGTTGTATGTGTTGATTTTATATCTTGTAACCTACTAACTTCACATGTTAATTCCAATAGCTGTCTTACAGATTCTGTAGGATTTTCTATCTGTTGTCTACTGATTTGATGGTTTTTCTTTTTTCTAATTAAAACATACCCTCCCCCCCTTTTCTGCTTACTCCCCTGGAAGAAAGGACAGTGTTGAAGAGAAGTACTGAGAGCAGACATCCTTTATTGTTCTGTCTAGAAGGGGATTTTGGGATGGGAAGGTAGAAGCATTCACTTTTTCACCAAGTATATTCATAGATCTAAATTTTTTATAGATGACATTTACCTAGTTGTCAGTTTTTATCTACACTTTATTGCATCCTCATCATCAGCCAACCACTGTTGTACTTTCTGGTATATAGATATCATTTACTACTATTTTACATAAATGGAACAATATGTTGTACAGTTTTTGTTTTTTAAAATATTTCACTTAGCATAATGTTTTAGAGATGCCTTCATGTTGCTGTGTATACTGATGATTCATTTTGTAAAATTGCTCATTAGTATCCCATTGTATGTATATAGCACAGTGTGTTTATACATTCTACTTTTGAAAGAAATTAAGATTGGTTCTAATTTTTTTCTCTAACAAATAAAGTACTTACAATCTTTTCTGTATAAGTCTTTATATGGACTTGTGGTTTTTTTTTTTTCCCAGTAAATACCTAGAGTTCAGTGGCTGAGCTGCACGGTAGTCATGCTTAACTTCTAAAAAGAACTGCCAAATATTTTGTCGAATTTTGTGCCATTTATAATGCCACCACCAGTTTGTAGAATTCACATTGCTCAGTATCCTCTTCAGTGCTTGATGTGGTTAGTCTTTGATTTTAGCTATTCTGGTCTGTATAAAATGGATCTGTATAAAATGGACCTCACTGTGGTGTTACTTTACATTTTGTGATAATGCTGTCAGCTTTTTTGCATGTAGTTATTAACCTTTCATGAATCTTCCTTTGTGAAAAGTTGGTTCAATCCTTTAGAGGTTTTCTCTTTTGAGTTAAATGAGTTATTTATCAATCATGCATAAAATTCACTATAAGATAGATACTTTTGTATCTGTTGTTCCAAATACGTTTCCTGAACTGTTTCTTGCCTTTCCAGTTTTCAGTAGTGACTTCTTTAATTGTTAAAAAGTTCTAAGGATTTATTTGTAGTACTTATATGTTCCAACAAATCTTTCCCTACTCCAAGTTTGTAAAGATTTTCTTCTGTTTCTTAGACAGTTTTCTTAAAATAGCTTTATTGGAGTATAATTTGCATACCATAAAATTCACCCATCTTAACTTCACAGTTGAATAATTTATAGTAAATGTATACATTGGTGCATCACGGTTACAGATGACTTTCATTGCCTGAAAAAGTTCCCTCATGCTCTTTTGCAGTTAACATGATCTGCTTTCTGTCACTATCTACTTTTTGCATTATTTAGAAGTAATGGCTTTTGGTTTTTGGCTTTTGTCAGAGTAACGTTTTTAAGATGTATCCATGTTTGGGCACATGCCAGTTGTAACACACTCATTTTTTTTTTTTTAAGTATTAAATTGTACTGGATTCTAGAAAGATACCACATTTTGTCTAGCCATTTACCAAAAGATGAAAATTTTGAAAAATTAGAAATTATTTATTGTTCCAGTTTTGGAGTTTTTATAAGTAATGACGTTAACAAGATTCGCTCACAAGTCTTTATATGGACCATGTGTTTACATTTGTAGATATCCAAATATAGTGGAATTGTTCTGTTGTATAACAAGCATACAAAATTAGCTTAGCTTTTGAAAAGGACAAAATTGTTTAAAAGAGGATATACTGTTTTACATTCTGACAAGCATTGTATAATGGATCTAGTTTCTCCGTAGTCTATCACTTGCTGTTGACGGTATTTGATTATTACAGTTTCAGTGTGTGCTTAATAGCATCTTAGTGTGATTTTAATGTGCATTTCAGTAGTGACTGGTCCCTTTGTGTATCTCTCCGTGTGCTTATTAGGCTTATTAGTAGTGACTGGTCCCTTTGTGTATCTCTCCGTGTGCTTATTAGGCATTCCTATACTTTGTTGAATTATCTGCTCAGTGCTTTTGTCTATTTTCGATTTTATGTTTGTCTTATTATTAGTTGTAAAAATTTACCGTTGACTCTTGAATAGCTGATATGAACATCCATGTGCATGTGTTAGTGTAGACATAACGTTTTCAGCTCCTTTGGTTAAATACCAAGTAACATGATTACTAGGCCATATAAGAGTATTTTTAGTTTTGTAAGAAATTGCCAAACTCTACCAAAGTGTTCCATTTCATTTCCCTACAGCAATGAATGAGAGTTTCTTTTATTCCACAACCATATTAAGCGTTTGGTCTTGTCAGTACTGGATGTTAGCCATTCCTATAGGGTGTAGTGATGTCTCGTTACTTTAATTTGCATTTCCCTGATGACTTCTGATGTTGAGCTTTTCATGTGCTTGTCATCTTTGTATCTTCTTTTGTGGGCTGTTAAGGTCTTGGGCCCATTTTCTAATTGTTTTCTTGTTGAGTTTTAAGAATTCTTTGTGTCTTTCTGTCTTAGATAACAAACCTTTCTCAGAAGGACTGTTTGCAAATATTTTCTTGGTCTGCGGCTTATCTTCTCATTCTCTTGACTTTGTCTTTTGTAGAGGAGTTTTCAATTGCAGTGAAGTTCAACGTACCACTTTCATGTATCATGCCTTTGATGTTTTAGCTAAAAGGTCACTGCCATTCCTAGAATCATTTAGATTTTCCCTGTATTTTTTAGGAGTCGAATGGTTTTATGTTTTACATTTAGGTATATAGTTCATTTTAGTGAAGATGTGATATAAGATCTGTATCTAGATTCTTTTTTTTTTTTTTTTTAAGATTTTATGTATTTATTCATGAGAGACACAGAGAGAGGCAAAGACACAGGCAGAGAGAGAAGCAGGTTCTATGCAGGGAGCCCGATGTGGGACTCAATCCCGGTACTCCAGATCATGCTCTGGGCCAAAGGGAGGCGCTCAACCGCTGAGTCACGCAGGTGTCCTAGATTCATTTTTTGACATGTAGTTGTCCAGCACTACTTGTTGAAGAGAACTGTCTTTGCTGCATTGTGTTATTTTTGCTTCTTTGTCAAAATCAGTTGAACATATTCATGGGACTCTAATTCTGGGCTCTGTGTTCTGTTTTATTGATACCTATGTTTATTTTTTTAGTCAGCATCACAGTGTCCTGTTTCCTGAACCTGTGTGGTACATTTTAAAGTCAGTTAGTGTCAGTCTTCTTACTTAGTTCTTGTCCTTTGATGTGTTAGCTATTCTAGATCTTTTTGCCTGTCCATATAAACTTTAGAATTGGTGTTTAAATATCTGTGTATTGGGAAGCCTGATCAATCAAAATCTCCTATAAAACCCAAAATGTTACTGGAGACTAAGAGTAAATTTTCATAGTTCTAAAAGGATGAATCTATTAGGAACCTAAAACAGTTTTAACTATGATAGAACCCTAAAATACTAGAAGTAAAAACTGACAGAATTGGAAAGATGAATAGAAATTGAACTCTTATGGCTGGAGATTTCAAAACTGTCTATAATTGGTAGAACCACTAGATTGAAAAATTAGTAAAGATAAATAGCTTAAGAAGTACTACTACCACTTTGATCTTATACATTTTTTTTTCTGGCTTATAGATGATTCTCCAGGATAGAGCATATTCTAGGCTGTGAAACAAGTTTCAGTAAATTTAAAAAGGTTGAAATTACTCAGGGTTTATTCTCTGAATTATATTGGAATTAAATTATAAATCAGTTCCAGGAATAAATGTGAGAATTTAAACAACACTTTTGTAAATGACCGTAGGTCAAGGAAGAGTTGACAGCAGAAATTAGAAAATGTTTTGAAATGAATGAAAATGAATATGTAACAAATACGGAGGTTCCCCTAAAAGGGGAATTTAGAGGGAAATTTACAACGCTAAGTATTTATAGCACCTTCATGAGAAAAGAAGAATGGTCTCAATTCAGTCACCTTGAGTTTTCATATTAATAAGAATAGCACAGTAAATTTGAAATAGAAGTGAAGTTTGAGTGGAAATCAATGAAAGAAAAACCAGAAAAACAATAGAAAATAATCGGAGAAATGAAAAATTTGTTCTTGGAAAAGGTCAGCAACACTAATAATGTTTGGGATAGACTGACCATTTAAAAAAAGAAAACATGGACACTGGGTGCCTCAGAGGTTGAGTGTCTGCCTTTGGCTCGGCATGATCCTTTAGTCCGGGGATCAAGTCCCACATCAGGCTCCCTGCAAGGAGCCTGATTCTTTCCCTCTGCCTATGTCTCTGCCTCTTTCTGTGTCTCTCAGAAATAAATAAATAAATAAATAAATAAATAAATAAATAAATAATAAATAAATAAATAAATATTAAAAAAAGAGAAAACACATATTACCAAAATCAGTTATGAAAGAAGAGATATTAATACAAAAATTAAAAGCATTTGAAAATTTTATGAGCCACTTTATAACAAATTGGGCAGATCTTACAAAAACATACATTACCATAAGTAGACTGAAAAACTTTGAATGTATTTATAAAAAGTAAAGAAATTAAATTGATAATGATATTTATTACCACAAAGAAAAGCTAGGCCCAGATGGCATTACTATTAAGTGTTTTCAAGTATTTGAAAGCATTGCTACTTATCCTGAGCAAACTCTTTGGGAAAATGGAGAAAGGAGGAGCACTTACAACCTATTCTGAATCCAATATTAACCGAACACTAATACAGACAAAAACATCACAAGAAAAGCAAATCACACGTTTTTATCTCTCATGAACATACATGCAGCAGTTGTTAACAAGATTACAGCAAACTCAATCCAGGTATATATTAATAAAGTATTAGAAACTGAATAAGTTGGGGTTATCTTGAGAATGCAAGAAGGTTTAAACATTTGTAAATCAACTAATACAGTATAGTGTATAAGTAAAATAATGGACAAAAACCATATTGCAGTAAAAAAAGAAAACAAAACATTTGAAAAAATCCAAAACCTGTTCATGATAAAACTTTTGAACATACTAGACATAGAGAAGGAAATCTGGTAATTCTGATCTAGGGTATGTACCTAAATGGCCTAGAGATTTCCTGTAGGTGGTAAAATGGAATACTGTGTGGGGAGGGGGGGTCATCCTAGTTTTTTTATTTTCTCTCTTAGTGATCACAGCCCTGTCCTTCCTGTTTTCCAGTGTCTTGTAACTGTGCTGTTTATGTATTTTGATTTTCTTGCTTTTTTAGCTAAGAGAATAAATCTAGTATCTGTTACTCTATCTTCAGTGAAAGAAATTTAAACAAATTTACTTTAATTTTTTATGCATTAGATGCTGTCAAGAGTTTTGGGGGAAAATAGTTGTACTGCTTAAGAAAAAAGAAAAGTGATTTTTTTTTCATCTTCAGAAGTAATTTATTATATGTAGACATTAAAATTTTGTTAAAAGACTAACATACTGCCTTCTGCACTAAGGAGGCACCTTAGGATCTTGTTATGAACTAATATTTGTATGTAACATTATACTTTGTGAAGAATTGACATTTTTAAAATACGAAACTTTCTCATAAAAGTAGATAATAGGTCACTTACTTTATTCATTCACTTTTTCCAGTCTATAAAATTGCATAGTGTTTTTTAAATGACTTGTATTTCCTTATGTTTACTTTTTGGTACTTTATATTTTGCTTGATTAGTGAAGTTTCTTCAATTTGATTAGTTTATAGTAATATTTTAGATATTGGCCATGGTACTTCATTTTCATTGATGTAATATTTTAGATTGCTTTTATAATTTTCTTTTAAGTGTGGTTTGCAAATAAAGTATGTTAAAATTTTGTCTAATATATAATTAGCGAGTATTCTACCCCAATCCCTTTTAAAACATTTTGTTTCTCTTTTAAAATGAAGACCTTATGTTTTTCCTTTAAGTTCTTTTATCTTTTGTTGATTACCGCTTCCAAAATATAATAGTTTATTTTCATAAAATATTCTATAGTTGTAGCTTCATTTTTTATTAGATGTTTTTACACTAGTTCAACATTATATACCAAATTCAAAATTTGAGACTAGGCAATATCTTTTATAATTTTAGAGACTAAAAGCATGTATTTTTAAAAGATTTTTCGCAAAGAATTGTGTTGATCATTTCTGTTAGGGCAAATAAGAGGAAAGGTATTTTGGGTTGTTTTTAAGAAAATCTTAATTAACATAAATGATAGAATTATTTCTTGGTTTAACATTTAGGGTTTGGGGAGGGGGTTCTTTTTTATTTTTCCTATATTGATATATTTTATCTATAATCTTTGCTAAAGAAATTGTTCTTTTGTTTTTATAGTTTTGGTAAGCAGTTTGGAGGAAAAAGAGGATGTGATTGTCTTGTATTAGAGCCTTCAGAAATGATTGTGGTAAGAAATGCTTCAATTTCAACTTTAAATGTAGTAAGATTTTAAACACTTAAGGAGGTTCCATTACTGTGACTTAACATATTGGGTAGCATCAGACCTATATATCAAATTTGATATGGTTTTATCTACTTTAAATTTTTTCTGATTCTTGAGAGGATTTGAAAAATTATACAATTATATTTACCATGTTCCAAATTTGATAGTTTCTTTTACTACTTCTAACTAGAAATTTTAAATGAAGGCCTTATAAAGGAACCCTGACCTTTCAAGTGTTTTCTCTTTTCCTGCTTAATTTAGTTAATAATCTTTGAATATCCATATTCTGTGCTCTGGACATGAGGGAGAAAGCTAGAGAAAAAGAGACAACACAGTTATATCCAAGTAAGAAATGGTTTAGATCTTAATATTATTACTTTAAGAGTATAATTAAGGAATAATTCTTATTCCTAAGAAATCCAGGTAGTTGATAAAACATTAGAAAATCTCACTTTGTTTTTTAGCATTAAAAGAACCAAGAACACAACTTTGATTTACCTTGTTCTGAGATGACCTTACTAGAAAAGAATTATATTGAATGGACTCATTGTACTGCTAGCATTTCCTGTAGATGATCATGTCATATGATTTGATTTTAAATTTTTAAGAAGTGAAGTTGCGTTCTTAACGAAGCATTTTAATGTCAGAGTTCAAACTTCACATCTTCCTAGTTTCTTGTTACCTCTTCCCCAAACTGGATCATCTACATTATCATGCACTCAGTGTCCTAAATTTCATAAACAAATGAATTTTTAGCTCCTAAAAGGCAAAAATTATATCTTACCCGCTTTGTGTCTTCCATTGTATTGCAGAGTGCTGCCTGCACTAGTGAGTATTCAGTGAATGTTAATTAAATTGAAGATTATTCAAGGCTTGGACTGTGCATTATGTTTATTTTTTTCAAGTGTTGGTATAAGTAGCATATATAAGGCCTCAGAACTCTTTATCTTTTAAATAAATATTAGAGACACATCAAGAAAACTGCCTCAGGCAGTACCGATTTTCTCATTTATTTGTCAGTTCACATAATTTGTATTTCTTCTGCTTTATCAGGAAAGAATAGTGCTTTTTACCTCAGTGTTCTCATATACTTTTTTTTTGTTTGCTTAGTTTTATCGCATTAAAATACACAACATAAAATTTACTATCAACCATTTTAAGTATTCACTGTTAAGTATTCAGTGTTATTAAATTACAGAGAGATTAATCACTTATAAATTATTAAGTTAATTTTCCCTGTAAGTTAAAGGGAGGGCTGTTTTTCTGCCCAGACCAGTCTCTAAGAAGATCTGCTTGTTCAGTGGGGTATAGAATTTAAAGCCAAGATAAGGCTGCCAGTGTTTTTCATTGCTCCCGGTGCCTTTTTGCTTAAAGAGTCTGTCTGTGAACAGAGCTAGAAAAAACACTGTGAGTGTATATGTACCCAGACACATGTATATACATGTGTCTGTATTTATTTCTTTGTATCTGTGTTTAAAACCCAGAGTTTATTCTGGTCTTTATTCTTTGCTTGTTACCTTCTTTCTGTAAGGGTAAGAAACTTGATTTCCATATTCAGTATTTAGTTGAACAGAGTAGTTTAAGAATTCCTTGCCTTTAACGTTGTAGAAAGTGCTGCTAGCTAGAGGATTAGCATGCACAAATACACATATTTTAAATACATATAATTTGTTGAGATGTTACAAATGTATGATCCTTATAACTTAACTATATA